>NC_056732.1:171855212-171992712 GCF_019279795.1 Protopterus annectens
ATCCTCAATGGGGGACTGAGCTAGGCAGACAGTGCTCCACCCCCACCCTGCGGCAGGAGAGCGGCTGGCAGAATGAATCACCATTCTCCTCTCCTCAGCCAGCAGGTTTTCTTGCAAGCAGTCCACTACGTGAACAGAGATGACCAGATGCGACTTCTGTGCACTTAAGACCTTCACATGAGTTAGCTTTTCTCTACCATACTAAACAGCTACTGCTTCAAAAAACTTAATATACAGTTACTATACTTTCACTAATGACAGGTCTGTAACACTCAGTAATTTGAACCCTGATAATATTACTCATGTACGAATACATTTTACATGTATGACATTATTAGATTTAAGTACAAAATTCTTCCCAGACTGTATACTGCTTTAAAGAACTTTTTGTATTTTCATCTGCTGTAAAATACTGACACAGTGTAGAAAATTACCAAGACAACGTAGTAAATACTAGTCCATGCTTTAGGCATGGATCAGAGCTGAAAAGTGTATATTACATGGACAAGACCATGTAAGAGTGTTTAATAACTGTACTCACTAAATTTCTTGCCAGTAAATAGCGGGTTCCTATTATATAATCGAAGATGCAATCCTTCAAATGCGTCTTGATCGAACTTGAAAGCAGGAAATAGCAAAATAGCGAGACAGCATATAAGCGATTTCTTTCCTTGGGAAAGAACCGCTTGGCCGTCTCCGTTATTTTGCCATTTTCGTCAACTGTAATGCGATCTCTGAGTTGGTATATTTAAGTAGGGTGGGGGTGGAGCCCCCACTTTATGTAATGTTTTGAAGTTTTTATTTTTCTTTTTTCTGGAACAGCGATTTTTTTCCCTGGTAAAAAAAAAATCGCTGGTCCGAGTGTTCGGAATTGTAATCTTTAGCTTACATGGGGTTGATAAATCAGCGTTCGCTTTTTTAAGCATTTGCCGATTTAATATAGACCCTAAACAGCAAAGTCAGTAAAGTTCATAATACAGTGCAGTGAAAATGGCAGCTTCCTGACTTGTGTAAAATGTGAAACAGTTAAAATCTGTACTTTGGATGAGAGGTTAAACAGAGGTCCTACCTGCAAGGACATCTGACAGAAGTTAACAAACCAATCCATGCAAGGATCAATGACAGAAGTTAACAGCTCCAAGCCACCTAACAAGAAAAGCAGAAATTCCTACCAGAGCTGTGGATGAAGGCAAGGTGGTTCATACAGCCTACCTTGATCTGGCCAAGGCCTATGATACTATTCATCATCATCATCATCCCCTTTTTCCCATTTACATGGGGTCGGGGTATCGTATTAACTGTCGCCAACTCTCTCGATTCAGTGCCACTCTCCTGCCTTCTTCAACACTCATGCCTGACTGTCGCAGATCTTCTTTCACACAATCCATCCACCTCTTTGCTGGATGCCCTCGCTTCCTCTTACCTTCTTCCTGTCTATCCCAAATCTCCCTCTTCAGATCGTCTTCTGCTTTTCTACACATGTGCCCATACCATCGTAATCTGTTTTCTTTGATCTTTTCTGCAATTGGAGCTACTTTGGCTTCTGCTCTTATGTCCTCATTTCTTCGCCTGTCCCGCAGTGTGCATCCTACCACCTTTCTCAGGCACTTCATTTCCATCACCTCTAGCTTCTTCAACTGTTCTGCCTTTACTGCCCAGGTTTCTGTACCATACAGTAGTACTGGTCGCACCAGTCTTGTACACCTTACTTTTCAGCTTCTTTGGCATTCTTCTGTCATATACTACACCTGATTCTCTATGCCAGTTGGCTGCAGCCCCTCTGATTCTAGCTTTGACCTCTTCATTCAGACTACCTTTCTCCTCAACCACCCCTCCCAGATACTTGAAGCTGTTTACCTGTTCCACTATCATCCCATCTATCTCTATTCTCAGCTTCTTCTGATTTCCCCAATCTGCTGCCATTACCATTTATTTATTTATTTATTTATTTGCAGTTGGTTTACCAGGATAGTCCATTGGGCCAAAAGAACCCGTTTTCAATGGAGTCCTGGGGAGAAAAGCTCCAAATACAGACAAAAACAGGTACATGCAAAAATTACAATAATACTTATACAGAGTAAAAGATAAAAACATTTAATACATTTAGGTTCAAAAATTCAAGAAGCATTCAAAACAATGCAATCAGATGTGGAATAAATGTCAGGGGAATAAGTTAAAAGAGTAATGTTTTATGCATTCAAAAAAGTTGTATAGACTTGCATTACAGGGTAGGTATTCTAAGGAACGTAAGCTTAGATAGGAAGAGTTATGTATCGATATGGGAAGAAGAATGGGAAGAAGAATGGGATAACATAGAATTATGAGGGAGGGAGCAAGAACAATCCCATTGGGATCTTAGGTATGAATGAAGAGATTTTTTGAACATGTACTGGTTAGAGGAGGTACGAATGGATGGTGGAAGTGAATTCCAGAGACGAGCAAGAGTAAAAGATAGTAGGTGCTTACCTGGGGGATGAGATGGTTTATGTACTTGTAGTAGGTTTTGATTGTTAGACCTTAAGACTCTGTTAGGTAGGTGCATTTTGAAGGCGGAAGACAGGGAGGGACAGAGAGAGGGGCTGAGGATGAGCTTATAAGCAAAAGTCAGCTGTATATATATGAGTTGATTCGGTAATTCGAGCCAGTTTAGTTTATGGAGAGAGGAACAGTGATGAGTAGTGGACCTATGGCTATTGGCTTAATTTGGCAATTTTGTTATAGCAGGAGGAAAGCTGTTAATTTAGAGAAGTCTGAAGATTGGTCCATAATGGAGCCCCATAGAGAAGAGAGGGGATGAGAAAAGAGGAAGCGAGTGTGATTTTGGAAGAACTTGTAAGGTATTGGTTCTGACGGTATAGCATACCTAGTTTTTGATGGGTTTTTTTAATGTTTAGTTGAAGATGTGAGTTGTAACTAAGCTGATTGTCAATCTGTACACCAAGTAGCTTAGTTTCGGACACTATTTCAAGGGTGAGTTATTTTGGCTGGTAATTGAGAATGAGTTCATGTCGAAGGAAGTGAATTTTGAGGGAGTAAATACCATAAGTTTTGTTTTGGAGGCATTGAGTGCTAAGTGATTTGATTTCATCCAATGTTCAGTAATTGAAAAGCTTCCTGAGTAAGTTTTTGGAGCAGAGAGGGGGAAGTGGCAGAGCAGATGATGGTTGAATCATCTGCATATTGGATGATGTTTGCAAATGGGATAGATTTGTGATAATCATTGATAAATATATTAAAGAGGAGGGGACCAAGAATAGAACCTTGAGGAACTCCAGTAAGGGTACTGAGGAATGGGAAGTGGCCTTTTTCCATATTACAGCTTGGTATCTATTTGATAGATAGCTGGAGAACCAGTTTATGGTAGAGGGAGAGAGGTTAAGTTCTGACAGTTTGGTTAAGAGCAAGTTATGTGAAATGGTATCGAAGGCTTTGGAGAGGTCAAGTAGTAAGGTGGAGACGATGTGACCGAATCTCGTGCTGTGTTAACAGTCTCAAGGAAGGCCAACAGGGCTGTCATGGTGCTATGATTTGGCCTAAATCCATGTTGTGTAGGGGTTAGCAGGTTGTTGTCTAAGAGATGTGGCAGAAGTTGAAGGTGTATACACTTTTCTAGAAGTTTAGAAATGGGGGACAGAATAGCAATGGGACGAAAGTTACTTATGTTGCAATTGTTGCCTCCTTTATGTAGGGGGATTATGAATGCTTGCTTCCACAATTGGGGTACAATGCATTCATGGATGGAGCGATTGATTAAGATGCTAATAGGATAAGCAATAGCATCTGCTGCTATCGTAGGAAGTAGGAGGGAATATTGTCAGGGCATTAGTACATGGCTTTAGTTTCTGAAGGAGTTTCTTTATAGTGGCCATGGGTATAGGTTTTAGTGAAAGTAGAGAAGGATGGAGAGAGGAGAATTAGAGGGGGTACAGGTGGAGGGGAGTCTGAAAGGTGGTTAAGGTGGAAGATTGGTGGGGTGAAATAGAATTGGGGATAGGGTTATTTGCAGTAGAAGGAAGGGGTGTCTTAGAAGGTGAGGTGGGGCCTGTAAAGGAGGAGGTGAGTTTGCTAATGGAGTCGATAAAAAGGAGTTGAACTGTGTAGCTAAATCCAAGTCTGGGATATTAGGGTCTGGGGTTGGGGTATGAGGTTTGCTAGGGTTTAGAAGGGTGGAGATCCCTTCCAGAATCTCTGGGGTTAGTTTTGTTATTGTTTTGGAGTGAGAAGAAGTATTGTTGTTTATCAGAGATTATTAACTTTTAACTTTATTTCTAAGGGTTTTATATGCAATATGTTGTTCTGAGGTCTTATTTCTCAGGTAGAGTCCCCAGGCTTTGTCTCTAAGGCATAGCTGATAATGTGGTTTTGGTTAGCCATGGGGCAGATTTTATTTTTATTCTTTTTGTTCTTAGTGGGGCTTGGCAATCAAGTATTCCTAAGAAGGTGGAGTTAAAGTGGGCAACTGCTTCTTCTAAGGGCAGTGTCTTTAGATTGTTCCAATTGATTGCCTTTAGGAATCTATGAAGATTGATGGGTTGAAACTTTTGTTATTGGGTAGTGATGTAGTTGTGGGTGCAATAGGAGATGCAGGGGAGTCGGTGAGTGAAAGTAGGCAGATGATCACTAAGAGGGTCAGGTAGTGTACCGCTATCAGAAAAGTAATGGGGGTGACACTAGAATCCAGTCAAGGATGGTGCCACTGGAGGGTCCTTTGATGGGTGGGTTATGGTGTTGATTAGTTGGGAAAAGTTATATAGATTGATGTTAAGATGATTGGTTGGAGACTGAATGGAGGTCCAATTAATGTTTACATCTCCTAGGATTATGGTTTCATTGCTTATGTTATCAGAGAGCCAAGAGAGAATATTTTCGAGTGTAGAAATATTATCCCCTGGGGGAATGTAGAGGATGCTAGGCATATGTGTTTGTGCTTGTTAACTTGTAGGAGAGAAAGGAGTATTTCAGCATTATTAAATGTAGGAATAGGTTTGTCATATGGGGTGACTAGCAAGGTAGACGCGTATAGGAGAGCAACTCCACCGCCTTTCTTTTGGGTCCTGTCTTTTCTGATGATTGAATAGGTGGGTGGGGTTATTTCAGAATCTTTTATAGAGGGTTTTAACCATGTTTCTGAGATAGATAGAATGTCAGGTTTGTTATAGCTAAGCCATGCATGGAGGATTGGAACTTTATTCACTATACTTTGTGAGTTAATAGAAGTAAAGAATATAGGCTTGTGAGAGGAGGAAGATGAGGAGGGGCCGGGGTTGGGATGGATATCACCAGATAAAAGACTGGTAATGAAATGAAGGATGGGGTTCAAAAGATAGTTGAGAGAGGTGAAAAAATGATTAGTGTCTACTGTGATGGCCAAGGGGTGTATAGTTACTAAAGGGATATAATTTTTCTGAGGGGTGAAAACTTTGAATGAGAAGGTGTAGAGCTGTATTATTGGGTAAAGATGGGGGAAGATAGGAGTGTGTGATTGTGGCAGTGGGGAGTTCAGGTGGTTGGTTGAATGATAAGGTTGTGTAAGGTAAAGAGTATGTGGTTGGGTGAGGTGATAAAGATATGATAGTTTAATGGAGAGCAATAGAAGAATAGTGAGGGATGAAGGATTTAGGGGCATGTTGAGAAGTTGCTTTGTATTGAGTGTGAAAGTTGTAATATATGTGTTGTACTTTAATTATGTATGTGATGAGAAACAAATCTTGTGTAGGTTGAGTAAGATAAAAGAGTAGTAAGAGTGGAGCTGGGTGCAATTAAGCTGGGTAGGTGAGTGAGAGTTTAGAAGTCAGAATGTAAAATATGTAGTAGCTATGGGTGTGGTTACAAATTGGATAATAGGTTGTTGGGGGTGTGTCTATGTTGATGAAGGTTGATTGGTTTAGAGAGGAAGTAGGTGTGGAGACAAGAGGGATATAGCTAGAGGTACTGGGGGCGGGTGGGATTTGGGGGCAGGGTATGGGGAGCGGAGTGAGCCCGGCTTAACGAGCGGGAAACACCAGGAGAAGGACGAGAGCCAATCAGTGGGGTAAGAATTGCAGGAAAGTAAGCTGAAACAGAGTCAGTAAGGTTCTAGAAATAATGGGTAGAGAGGGCTGGGAGTTTAGAGAGAGATGACAGGAAAGCAAAGGCTAGTAAAGGTAAAATACATGTAGAAAGAAATGAAAAGTAAAGAAAAAGGCTGGAGAGGTTAAATGCAAGGAGTAAGAATAGTAAGAAATATTAAAAAGGCCCTCTAGTGGTTAAATGTAGAAATACACTAGTCCACTAAGGCAAAGAGTGGGATAAGGAGGACTGAAGGGAAAGGGCCTGACAGGATTTGAGAGGTGGATAAGGGTAAGAGTAGAGAAACAAAGATGAGAGGGGATATAGGCAGCTGGCAGTTCTGGCAGGAGACAGCTAACACAGATTACAACAAGGAGTATAAATGCAGAAGCTTAGTGGCAGTAGTTACACATACTTCTTCTGTGTCCTTTGGGATAGACCTGAATGAACCTTCCCGACGGGGTTGAGGCAGCAGAGAGGTAAACTTGCTGGACAAAGGATGAGTCAAGTGACTTTTGTAGGTATGTGTAACAACCCAGGCGAGGTCTCAAGGGGAAAATGCAGGGTAGAAACAATTCTTCTGTGTCCTTTGGGATAGACCTGATTGAACCTTCCGACGGGGTTGAGGCAGCAGAGAGGTAAACTTGCTGGACAAAGGATGAGTCAAGTGACTTTTGTAGGTATGTGTAACAACCCAGGCGAGGTCTCAAGGGGAAAATGCAGGGTAGAAACAATTCTTCTGTGTCCTTTGGGATAGACCTGAATGAACCTTCCGACGGGGTTGAGGCAGCAGAGAGGTAAACTTGCTGGACAAAGGATGAGTCAAGTGACTTTTGTAGGTATGTGTAACAACCCAGGCGAGGTCTCAAGGGGAAAATGCAGGGTAGAAACAATTCTTCTGTGTCCTTTGGGATAGACCTGAATGAACCTTCCCGACGGGGGTTGAGGCAGCAGAGAGGTAAACTTGCTGGACAAAGGATGAGTCAAGTGACTTTTGTAGGTATGTGTAACAACCCAGGCGAGGTCTCAAGGGGAAAATGCAGGGTAGAAACAATTCTTCTGTGTCCTTTGGGATAGACCTGAATGAACCTTCCCGACGGGGGGTTGAGGCAGCAGAGAGGTAAACTTGCTGGACAAAGGATGAGTCAAGTGACTTTTGTAGGTATGTGTAACAACCCAGGCGAGGTCTCAAGGGGAAAATGCAGGGTAGAAACAAATTTAGAGCGTTCTCCCAGCCAGGTGCGTACAGCAGCAGAGGATGAGTGGGGTTTAAAGATCTCAGGCACTTCATTTCCATCATTCCACTGTCTTATCTGTGCTTAGTTTCATCCCATGTGCCTTCAGATTTGCATTCCATTCTCCTATCCTTTGCTGAAGTTCTAGATCAGAGTCTGCCTGTACTGCCACATCGTCTGCATACAGCAGCTTTGTTGCTCTGACCCCTCCAACCTGTTTGCTAATGTAGTCCATTACCAATATGAACAGCAGTGGGCTCAGAGATGAACCCTGGTGTACACCCACTCCCACTGGGAACCCCTCAGTGAGGCCAAACACGGTTCATACTTGAGTCACTGGGTCCTTGTACATAGCCTGTACTAATTCTACCAATGTTTCTGGGACTTCAAACCACCGCAGTACTGCCCAGATCATCTTTCTTGGGACCTTGTCATATGCTTTCTCCAAGTCTAGGAAAGCCCAGTTGGACTCTCTCCTCTTCTCAAGTTTCTTCTCAAGTATCTGTCTCAATGCAAACATCAGGTCAATTGTGCTGCATCCTGATCTGAATCTGAACTGTTCATCTCCCATCTTACATTCTACTATTCTGCGTATCCATTTATCAATCACCCTCTCCAGAACTTTCATGCAATGTGGTAAGAGTTTGATGCCTCTGTACTGTCCACAGTTGTGGATATCCCCTTTGTTCTTGTACACTGGCACAAGTATGCTTATTCTCCAGTCATCTGGAATACGCCTTTCTCTCCACACTGCAATCAGTACCCTCAGGAGCCATTTCTCCCCTAGCTCACCCAGCATCTTTATCATATCTGCTGTGACCTCATCTGAGCCTGCTGCTTTCCCTGACTTCATTTTCCTTAGTGCTGCTCTTACTTATTCTAAGCTGGGCTCCTCTTCTACTCTCATTGTAGGCTGTTTCTGGGGCAGCACCACTTCTGTGGGGTTTTCTTCATTCAGAAGCTGCTGGAAATACTCCTTCCATCTGCCTTTGATGTCCTGTGGGCTGGTAAGCAGGTTGTTGCTGGAATCCCTTATGAGGGGTGTCTGACTATCTTCTTTATCTTTCTGTCTTTGCCTTGCAACCTGGTATAGTTTCTTTGTGCCCCTTACTGAGTCACTTTCCAGAAGCTGATAGAGTGCCTCTGATGCCCTATTCTTTGCTATTGCAACTTCTTTCTTACTTTCTTTGTTAGCCAACCAGTAGTCCTTCCTAGCTTGGTCAGTATTCCCCACTCAGAAATCATAGAAAAACTCACTAAGGTAGGCATCAACCCCTATATCACTAGGTGGGTTGCAAACTGGCTCACAGGTAGAACCCACAGTGTGAAAGTAGCTGACTCCAAGTCAGACTGCCGACCAGTCACGAGAAGTCCCACAGGGTTCGGTCCTGGGTCCTCTCCTGTTTAGTATCTACTTCTCTTAAGTCCATGCCAACACGAAGGGACTCTGGCTGACAAAGTTTGCAGACGATTGCAAATTGGGAGCTATTATTAACTCCCCAAGTGATGCTGACGTCCTACAGAAAAGCCTCACTGAGACCAACGACTGGTGTCAGAACCATGGCCTTAAGCTCAATGCCAAAAAATGTGTCGTCATTCCCCTTGGGAAAAACTCAGTTCCTATGAATTACCACATCAATGGTAGTCCGCTGACCATAGAAGGTGTTAGTAGGAACACAGGTTGACAACAACCTCTTTATTGACCACCACATTGCCACTGTGGTCAGAAAGTCCTATGTGGCACATCTCATTACTAAGGGTTTTGCATCCAGGAAGAAAGAGGTCATTGTCTCTTCCCTCATTAGGCCAATCATTGAGTACAATGCCCCATTTGGCATGTACCTCACTAGATACCTGCAACAACTGGAGAGGCCGCAAAAGTACCTCACAAAGAGGATCCTAGGCCTTAAACACTTGTCCTATATGGACCAGACTCAAAAAACTCCAATTATTCTCTGTCTCATATTGCCTACTTAGAGGCCATCTCTGCTTGACTTACAAAGCCATGTCTGACCCAGCTATGTTAGAAATGCTACATCTAAATAAATTTCAATCCCTCCGCACCACACACTGTAGAGGCCTCAACCTCATTACCACAATCAACAAAACCTGCTGGAGGGACAGGTTCATAACCCAGACACTGCCCATGCTATGGAATAGACTTACCATACATGTCAAGCAGAGCACCTGACTGGCCCTCTTCAAGAGAAATCTTGATGAGTGGATGGGAAATGGAAAATTCACCCCAGAGATCACTCCAGTGGTTTTACTCGAAAGAGGCACTGGGAATTAAGGTCGGTGGCATGATGCCAGGTTAATCCTATGAGCTAGGCTTGTAAAGGCTCCATGACCATTAGCCTAGTACACACCTATCAACCTATAAAGACTTCCTATGGTCTCTGAGTAAGACATAGAACTAGTAAGAAAAGTCACCACAAAGGAAATCAAAATAGTCCAGTCTTCAGGTCTTGCTGAATTCTAGGCTGTGTCATAGTTCCTGTGTTGCCCATATACTTACTTGGATAGGAGGAAGCTTCTTTGTTCACCAGTGAGAGTGGGGAGCTCTTAACAGCCTATTTGTCCCTGGAGGAGTGGTCTCAGCCCAGTAACTAGTAGCTCATTGGCCGTTTTGGGCCATTTCCTATCTCTTTCAAACTCCCTGCCTTAAAACCCGCTTTAGTGCGGTTTTGCATGATTTTTGTGCATCGCACAACGTCGTGCAGCGCCGTTTAAGCAGTTTTTAACAATTCCCGGCTCCACAAAGTCTGCTCTTCAATTTTTCCCTTAGAACTAGCCAAACTCTCAAAGTACGCACTCAACCTTCTTTCTACAGCCCAGCACTTGCTCAAATTTCTCAGTAAGCACTAACAAACTTTAGCACTACACCCCCTTATACTATCCAGAAGTACAAGGTTCCCTATTCGTCCATTCCGGACAATCAATAAACCAGTTCTTTAAACTATCCAGGCATGTCCAAAGCGCAGTTTCAGGTATACTCTCCAGTCCAGCTGGTAAATCTGGTAACCTTGAGGCAATGTTACAATTGCCTTATGTACACAGACAACCCTCTCATTCTTCCAAACTCAAATATTTGTGAGAGATGCAACTATACAGCCAAACTGGAGGCCGAGCTCTCTCAACCCAAGGCTGGCACAGTCAGTCAGGAGAAGAAGAAAACCACTTGCACCACACAACTAGTCTCACATAGACCAAACTCACCAGCAAACAAGACACAAACTCACAAAAACATACTCGGAGGCTCTAAATAAAAATCTGCCAAAGCAGCAGAGACCTCCAAAGCAGATATCCAAGCAACTGCTACCCCACAACAACTTTCACGCATCGCATATTTCACGAAGTCAGTGTGCCACACAGTCGCAGCCCCTAAGGCTAAATAACACACCTAATACACTAGTAACTGGAGACTCTATTGTCAGGCACACTGACGTCCCACTCACCAGACTGAACAAGGAGAAGGTCACTGTAAGCTGCCTGTCGGGAGCCAGGATCTGCCACATAACACAGGCACTCAGGTCACTCCACAGCAGGTACAAATATGACTCTGTCATTGTCCATGTTGGTGTGAATGACCCGAGACGTACCGCCCTGGACTACATAAAGAGAGACATAGAGGAGCTCTCTGAACATGTAGCCCAGGCCGGTATGACCCTGACCCTGAGTAGCATATTGCCCTCACCAAGAATTATGCCGCAGTATAAAGACAAAATGATCAATTTTAACAATTGGCTAAGCTATTGGTGTCATTCAAAGGGGATCCAGTGTCTGTCAGCCTGGGATGACATGCTCGACAAGCCACGTTGCTTCGCCAGGGACGGCTTGCACCTGTCACTCTTAGGCTTTCGAATACTGGTTAAGGCTCTTGCCACCCCCATAGTGCCTTTTTTAGGCAAGGCTCAAAAGACAAACCCACTTCCATAGACAAAACCAGAAACAAAAAACTAAGGGTAATGCTACTCAACTCCAGAAGTCTAAACCTCAAGATGTACGCACTCGAGGCACTCCTCAGTATGGAGAAAATTGATATCTGTGCAGTAACAGAAACCTGGTTCAAGGCTCCAGAGAACACCCCAGCACTACCAGGATTCAACATATACCATTCCTTTCAGTCCCAGAACTCAGACCAGAATACTAAAGGCGGGGGAGTATCCATTTTCATCAAAGATACCCACACCTCCAGGTTAGTGGCACTGCTCGAGGCAGAGGAGACCATCCATGTGCAACTAACAGTAGGTAAAACTGCTTTTCAGTTCATAGCCTGCTACAGATCACCCACCTTGTCTCAGGATCCCCACTCCGCATTACTGAGAATATTGGAGAATATGAAGGTCTCACCAAACACCATGATATTGGGGGATTTCAACTACCCAAACATTGACTGGGAAAACTACTCAAGTCCCAACTCTTTTGCCCAATGGTTCCTGGGGTTTATAAACTCAAATGCCATGGAACAACTGGTCACCACTCCCACAAGAGGGGACAACATATTGGGCTTGGTCATCACCAACATGTGGGCTCAATGTTCCACACCAGAGGTAAATCCCTCATTGGTAAGATCAGACCATAAACTTATCACAATGGACATCCACATCCCGACCCCACCCCTAGCCAAGCAAACCACTGTGAAACATTTCTCAAAAGCAAACTTCACACTTCTCAAGACCGAGGTGGAAAGTTTCAAAGCCCCCGGGCTAATGGAAAATGCTACCCAAACTGCAGAATCCTTTACAAATGCACTCTATGAGCACCTACAGGAATGCATGGATCATGCCATCCCAAGTAAAACCAAGACTCACTCCTCCAAAAACAGGAGACCAGTCTGGTGGACCCTGGCCATAAATAAGCTATACAACAGAAGGAGGAAACTATTACAAGACAAGGCAAAAACCCAAAAAGGGAAGGCATCCTTGATCAGTACTAGCAAGAAACTTTGATCCCTCATAAAATCATCAAAGGCCAGCATCGAAAGAAAAATCACCAAAGAGACTAAAGATAATCACAAGGCGTTCTTTAGCTACGTCAAGAATCTGGGTGGCAGCTCTCAGATCTGCTCTGAGCTGATGCAAAATGGCACAAAATACACTAAACCCAGAGACACTGCCAACATCCTGGCGGACAGGTTCAGTGCAAACTTCACCCCCCCCCCAAAAGGGACTGTGTCTATCCCAGAAGAATGCAGTCCCCCAGACATCACAGACACACAGGTGAAAGCAGCCCTCTCCAAAGTAAAAAACACAGCATCAATAGGACCGGATGGTATCCCGGGCTGCATCTTACACGAGCTCCAAAACGAACTAAACCCTCACATGAATTCACTGTTCCAACTCAGCCTTACCACAGGTTATGTACCCAAAGTACGGCGTACAGCAACAGCGATCCTGCTCCACAAAGGTGGCGTCACAACGGATCCCGGGAACTATCGCCCTATAAGCCTGACTAGCCTGGTCTGCAAGGCTATGGAGCGCATCATCATGGATCTCATAAACTGGTCTGCAAGGCTATGGAGCGCATCATCATGGATCTCATAAACAAAGACATTGGGAACCTCCAAACACTGGACACCACCCAATTCGGCTTTGTTAAAGGGCAGATCTTGCCTCTTAAACCTAGTTGATTTCTTCGAAACAGTTACCAAAGCCTTAGATGAGGGAAAGGTAGTCCACACGGCCTACCTAGACCTCACAAAGGCCTTCAACTCAATACCCCACTCTGGTATCATAAATAAGCTTACCAGCTTAAATATCAAACCATATGTCACAAGATGGGTTGCAAACTGGCTCAGGGATAGAACTCACATGGTCAGAGTCGCGGGTGCCATGTCCGACTCTAAACCAGTTACAAGTGGCGTCCCACAGGGATCAGTCCTGGGACCCCTCTTGTTCGGTATATACTTCTCTGAGGTACAGACAAACACGGGAGGACTGTGGCTGACCAAGTTCACAGATGATTGCAAAAGTACAGTTGTGTACCTACCATAAATTGTAGCTGTGTATTCACTGTTGCAGTCATTACTCTTGGGTTATCCTGCTGGCAGGCTACCCGCAGTCTGCCAGAATTCCAAAGTCTAGGTCCGGCGTCGGTTGCTGTCGCCTCTTCCCGGACGTCAGTGCGCCAGGGGTATAAAAGATGCAGCGGACGCCATTTTCTTCAGTTTTTCTTGCTCCAGATGTCAGGTGCCCCCAAAATGGTAGGCTAAAAGATTATGCCAATAATTATGCATGCAGTAAAATAAACATTTCCTTCATCTACAAGCAAATACACCACATAGGTTGTATAAGATAGAGAAGTATAGGTAAGTCCCAGCAAAGAAAAGGGTGATGGTGGGTGGGTAACCTGGACTGCAACAGTGAATACACTCAAACATCTACATTTATGGTAGGTACACAACTGTACTATGTTCATCGTTTTTCACTGTTGCAGTCATTACTCTTGGGTTGAATTCCAAAGCTGAGGTTGGGTGGCTGGGCCTAAATAGGATTGGGAGAGGCTATAAGGCCCTGCAGAACTGCAGTGGTGAACCCTGCTCTGGATTTAGAGTAGAGAGGTAAATGGTAGTGCTTTGTAAAAGTGTGCACAGAACTCCACGTTGCAGCCTCTAAAATATGTCTTTGGTTGGTACTCCTCTGAGAAAGGCGGCTGATATGGCTGCTGCCCTGGTAGAATGAGGCCTAATGCCCTTGGGCACTGATTTGCCATGTTGTGAGTAGCAGAAACGAATGCAGTGGCCTATCCATTTTGAAATAGTCTGTTTTGAGATGGGCTTTCCTTGAGATCTTGCAGCATATGCCACTAATAGTTCCTCAGTTTTTCTGAAAGCTTTAGTTCTGTCCAAGTAGAAGCATAGTTGTCTGTGTATGTCCAAAGAGTGCAGAAGTCTCTCACCCTTATTCTGTGGGTTTGGATAAAAGGTAGGCAAATGAATGGTTTGGTTGAGGACTACACTGGACACTACCTTAGGCATAAATGTCGGGTTCGTCCTTGAAAAAACCCTGTCTGGATGGAAAATGATGAAAGGTTCCACAGCCATGAGTGCCTGTATCTCTGAAACTTGCCTTGCAGAGGTTATTGCTAGGAGCAGAGCTGTTTTCCAAGATAAAAACTTTATATCAGCTGTATTGGCTGGCTCAAAGGGCGGCAGTGTGAGTTTTTCCAAGACATAATTGAGGTATTGGGGCTCTCCTTGGAGATCTTATGTTTTTGGCCCCTCTGAGGTACTGCCTTAGCAAAGGATGGGAAAAAATAGGAGGTTCCGTATTGTAATGAGCTGAAATGGCAGAGGCATGAATTTTAATTGATGAAAAGGATAGGCCTTTGTCCAGCATCTCAGTTAGGTATTGTAAAATCTGAGGGATATTTGGTACAGATGTGACAATTCCTTGTGCCTGGTTCCAAGCACAGAATCTTTTCCATTTTTCTGCATAAGATTTTCTGGTACTGGGCTTCCTGGCCTCCAAAATAACATCCATCACTGTTTAGAAAGAGTTGTGTTTTAAATGGTTACATTATCCACCATGCTGCCAGATTTAGGGTCCTGAGCTGGCTGTGCAGAATCTGATTGTTTCGCTGGGTCAGTAAGTGAGGAATTAGAGGCAATGTCCAGGCTGGGTCTTGAGACAAACTTTTTAGGAGTGGGTAGCAGTGCTGGTGTGGCCAGTCTGGGGCAATCACAATCATTCTTGGCTTCTCTTGTCTGACCTTTAGGAGCACCTTGGGGAGGAGAGGCAGAGGACGAAAGGCATATACTGCTACACTTTTCCAGCTGAATGACACTGCACACGTTTGCTTGTGATAAGTCCTTGTGCAAAATTTCTGTAGTTGGCAGTTGTGAGGGGCAAATAGATCTATGTCTGGGCATCCCCATTACTTTGTTATCATGCTGAAGACTTGTGGATCCAGTTTCCACTTCTGGGGATCCGTGAGGTTTCTGCTTAGTTCGTCTGCCAGAGTATTGTTCTTTCCTGGCAGGAATTGTGCTTGCAGGTGTACTTGATAAGTCAAAGCTGTGTCCCACAAAGTCATGGCTTGTTTGCAGAGGGGGTAGGAATGTGTGCCTCCCTGCTTGCTTATGTACCACATGACTGTAGTATGGTCCATCCTTATCCATAGTTGTCCTGGATGGAGTAGATCCTTGAAAGCTGTCAGGGCATTCTGAACAGCTAGCATCTCTTTTTGATTGATGTGTAGATGCATTTGGCTTGTGGACCATGTGCCCTGAATACATTTTCCTGCCATGTGTGCTCCCCAGGCATAATCTGATGCATCTGTTGTTACTGACTGCCTGGCTGTGGGTAGAGTGAATGGCTGTCCCTTGTTGAGGTGACAGGCATGTGCCCACCATCGAAACTCCTGTTGCAGGCAAGGAATGAGGGTAATTAATGCTTCCAGGCTTTGACAATGTTGAGTCCAGACACTTTTTAGATACCATTGAAGTTTCCTCATATGCAGTCTGGCATATGGAATTAGCAGAATGCAGGATGCCATGTAGCCCAAAGCCTGCAGAATTTTTCTTGCAGATAACTGGATCTTTGTTGCCAACACTTTGAAGTAAGAAGTTAGTTGCCTTTGTTTGTCTGGCGTGAGATAAGCCATCTGGGCAGTTGTATTTAAGCTTGCACCCAGGAATATTATCTCTTGAGATGGTACTAGTTTTGATTTCTTTTCGTTTACTGTGTACCCTAGGCAAATTAATAATCTTTTTACGAATGCCAGACACTTTAGTAGAGTGTCCTTGTTCTCCGATTTTATAAGGCAGTCGTCCATGTAAGGATATATTTGAATTCCTCTTTGTCTGCAAAATGCAATTACTGGTGCCAGGCATTTTATGAAGACCCTGGGCGCAGTAGATAAGCCAAAGGGCAGTGCAGGGAATTGGTAGTGCATTGAGCCAGCTATGAATCTGAGGTATCTTCTGCAAGATTGTCTGATTGGGATATGCAGGTATGCCTCTTTTAGGTCCAAAGTTACAAGCCAAGCCTTCTTGCCCAAGCTGCTGCAGAGTTAACATTTTGAATTTTGGAACGTCCAGAAATGTGTTTAGAATAGACAGGTCCAGTATTGGTCTCCAGGTTTTGTCCTTTCTGGGTATCAAGAAAAGTCTTGAGTAAAATACTTATCCCTGCTCTTGTTGTGGTACTTGCTGAATGGCCCTCATGTTCATAAGGGATGAAACTTGTTTGTGTGCCTCTGCCCATTGATTGTGTGGCAAGTTTGGCATACCTTTTGCCTTTGGCAGGGTGTGAAAGTGGAACCTGTAGCCCTGGGACACTAAATTCAATCCCATTTATCCTGGGTGATCATACGCCAATTTTGAGAGAAAAGTGCTAGTTTTCTCCCTAAGGGGGCTGCAAGAAGATAAGTGCTTGGTGCTGGTAAAGGCAAGTCATTGGGACTGTTTCCTGTATGGCTGTGCTTTGTCTTCTCCACTTTTGGAGGTAGAAGCGCCCCACTGTTTAGGCCTGTATGAGCCCTGGGGCTGGGATCTGCCTCTGAGATGTCTGCATCTGCCTCTTTGTGGCCTGTCCGACACTGGAAAGGACCAATTCTTTGTAGGCCAGTTCCTGCTAAATCTTGGTGGCTGAACCTGTAAAAAATCCTTTACTGTTTGCATAGATTTTGCTTTGTCCTCCATTTTCTTCAAAACCTCCTCTGCTTTAGCACCAAATAAAGTATCATGCTGTAATGGCACATCTAATAATTTTGCTTTAACATGATCAGGCAGATTTTGTTCCTTTAACCAAGCATGCCTCCTAATGACAGAACCTGTAACTGCAGCCCTGCAGGAGGCATCCAGAGAATCAAAACCACATTGCAATGTATGCTTTCCCACTTGTTCAGTTGCATGCAATAAATCCTGCATTTCCTTATTTTCTGCAGAATTAGCCAACATTTTCTGTTTTAACAGTGACATTAAGTATTGCTGATATTTAATCATATGAAATTGACAATTTAAAGCCCTCACAGCCAAAGTAGCAGAAGTGTAAACCTTTTTCCCCCATCTGTCTAGTGCCCTTGAATCCCTGTCAGAAGGGATAGTTTTTTTTGCAGTAGCGGCCTTAACCCCCTTGGGACCCGGAGAAATAGTTTCTGGGTCAGCAGCAGGGTTTTTATAAAGAAATTTATGTGAATCTGGAACCCTGTAGTATCTGTCTGGTTTAACAGGAGCTGGAGGTAAGGAGTCTGGAGAAAGGCCGGACTCTGAAAATACATCATCTACAATGTCTATCACAGGGGGAATAGCAAGAGGCCTGTGCTGAGGAAGTAAAAGAAAATCTCCAAGCCTTTTCTTTGATTCTGAGTAATCTTGGCTGTCCCAGTGGAAGTGCTCCCTCATGGTATGCAGGTTTTCCCCAAAGAATAATCCCCAGGAGGAGAGGCTGAAGGAATGGATTCTCCAGCATCAGAATCCTCATAGGGAGGAAGAGAGTATTCCTGTACAGAAGGAGTCAGAGGAAATGGAAACCTGATCTGAAGAGTCATAGTCTCTCTCTCTTGCCTAGGCCTCTTGTCAGGAGGGGGATGGGAACCCCTGATCAAGGTAATAAGGTCTTTGGCCATTTTGAGCATCTGTTTCTTAGGCATGGAAGTCTGTCCTGGAGAATGCTGTACTTGTTTCTTCGTCTTTAAAGCTGCTTTAGTCTTTGCTTTTGAAGCTGAAGTAGGCTTTACAAAAAGCTGTGTAGGTCTGAAAACACCCTCAGAAGCCGATGCCTGCTCAGCGGCTCCGGACACATCTGAGGGAATGACTTCAGAGTGTCCAATACCTTGAGTATCCAGAGGCCTATCTGGCTCCACGTGGGAGTCGTCAGCGGCCTGTGGCTCTGAGGTAGCGGGCGTCAGGGGCTGCGAAAGCACCTCACTGAGAACAGGCGAACCGGTGACTGGCTTAGCGGAAGCCTCATCGCCGGTTTTGGATCTCAGATGCCTATCCTTTTCTTTTTCCTTGCGTTTTTTAGAAATTCCGGTCTTCGGCTGTTCCGACGGCATTATGTAATTGAATTTTCGGCCAAAGTAATAAACAAAATCAAACCGACGCTTAATAGTGCGTTGGCTGAATCTAGCACAAAACCAACAGCTAGCAACGTTATGATCAGGGCCTAGGCAAGGAATACAGTAAGAATGAAAATCGTTAAGAGGTATTTGCTTCCCACAAGAAATACAATTGTTAACGTTTTCTGACATCG
Organism: Protopterus annectens; assembly: GCF_019279795.1. Taxonomy (NCBI): domain Eukaryota; kingdom Metazoa; phylum Chordata; order Ceratodontiformes; family Protopteridae; genus Protopterus; species Protopterus annectens. The sequence goes on from NC_056732.1 coordinate 171,873,694, forward strand.
GTCTGGAGCAAGAAAAAAGTTTCCCCAACGGGGTACTTAGCTTTAATGAAGACTTCGGATCTGAAATTCGTCTGTGAAAATCTCAGGAGTCGGCTGACCGGCACTTGCGAACTGCTTTTGTTTCGGGCACCGCGCGGCAAGAAAGACTGAAGAAAATGGCATCGGCTGCATCTTTTATACCCCTGGTGCACTGACGTCAGGGAAGGGGTGACAGCAACCGACGCCAGACCTAGACTTTGGAATTCTGGCCGACTGCGGGTAGCCTGCCAACAGGATAACCCAAGAGTAATGACTACAACAGTGAAACACGATAAACATCTGGGAGCCATAATAGAATCTCCAGCTGACACAAGCATCCTCCAGAAGGGCCTTACGGAGACTGACACCTGGTGTCAGAACCATGGCCTCAAGCTAAATGGAAAAAAATGCATAGTCATCCCTTTTGTGAAAAACAAAGTGCCCACAAACTACCATACAGAAGGTAATCCACTAATTACGGAAGAAGTAATTAGGGATCTGGGGACCCAAGTAGATAGTAACCTCTCCTTTGACAATCACATTGCCAAAGTTGTTAGAAAAACCTTCTATATAGCCCACCTAATCATGAAACTGTTCACATCTAGATCAAGAGAGGTCATTGTGCCTTTCTACCCATCACTCATCAGGCCCCATAATCGAGTACAATGCCCCATTTGGGATGTACCTTACCCGACACCTGCAACAGCTGGAGAGACCTCAAAAATACCTAACCAAGAGGATCATGGGCCTCAAACAGATGCCCTATGCAGCTGGACTAAAGAAACTCCAGCTCTACTCAGTTGCTTACTGCCTACTCAGAGGTGATCTCTGCCTGACATACAAGGCCATGTCTAACCCGGAATTGTTGGACATGCTCCACCTCAAGAAAACCAGATCCATTAGAGCTACAAACCCCAGGGATTTAAACCTTAGCACAACAATAAATAGGACATGCTGGAGGGATAGATTCATATCCCAAAGGCTTCCCGCACTCTGGAATAGAATCCCAGTCCATGTTAGGCAGAGACCCTCGCTGACCCCCTTCAAGAAGAATCTTAATGAGTGGATGGGAAATCATAAATTTGCTCCTGGGATCACTTCTATGGCCCTGCTGGACAGAGGCTCAGGAATATAGTCTAAAAGGGAGGCGAAAGCCAACACTTTCTGGCTAGGCTTATAAATGCCATAAGGCAGATAGCCTAGTACCTACCTATGAACCTATGTATGTCAAAGGAATCTGGAAAGGTACCCCAAAATTTCTGCATTATGAGTAAAGATGTGCTGGTGTTGGAAACATTGCTGTACAATCACCGCTCTCTGAAGTAAACTTTTCTCTCAAGTAATATGATGGATTTTGGCTTTCTTATTCTGATCTATTTTACATAGCAGAACTACATTAAAAACTGTCAATAAGTTAAGGGAATAGCTTCTCAAATGAAAATATATGCAAATTTGATATGTGATGGGGCCAGAGAACTACTTAACTCTAAATTTCCACTCTTATCTTCTCATCCATGCTTTGACTCAGCATCCAGAAGCAACGATAATGGCTTCAGAAATAAGAAAATGATAGCTCTGGTTTCATGCAGTATCAGTTTCTACCTAAATGAAAGAGTGAAAAAAAAATGCTTCTGATTCAGAAAGGACTTCTTCAAACCTAAGCATCCCATGAAAAGAACTGTGCACATGTGGATTTGAAGAGTTTCTTTGGATACCCTCTTCCAGCCACAAAAATGAAGTGCTGAAAATATTGCTTCTCCCTTTGCTGAGCTAACCTGCATATTTAACTCATATTAACCATACCAGTACACTGACATTAGATGACACCAGGTGGCATTGAAGAGAATAAAAGAGCATCACTTAGTACAATAGTTTTGTGCACTGCCAGGATGCAGCAAGGCTCCACATGCAGGTTTTTTGTTCATAGCACAGCTAGTTTACAATACAGAGAATCCCACTCATACTAATTTGCCTGTGGCTTAAGATTTATGCAAGGCAGGGACTTCCTCGTATGGCATGACAATATGACTTCCGGTATTGCGTGGCTATAATCACACACAGACTGTTGCCAAGCTCTGCATGCACCACTGAGAAAATAGTAAAACTTGGGAAAATTGGAAATTTTAGCACAGAAGTATAGTCGGGCTGTGTCCATCAGAAAAAACATCTTAAAAGAAGGCAGACAGACCTGTCATAGAGCTATCAGGCTGCACTGAAATGGCGATGACTAGCATGGTATTGACAGTGATGAGAGGAGATGAAGCCGAACCGGAAGTAACTCTGCTCAGGACTATCAATGCACAACTGGACATGCTAGAGACACAGATGACCATGTCAAACAATTACCTGAAGCAGGGAATGAGAACTCAAGGTAAGATATAAACTTAAGGATAACAAGATTCTTAAGGCTAAGGTGGCAGCTGCCAAAGTCTGAATGCACCTGAAAGACACAAGTGTAGTGGATCATGAAGATGGTTTGCAGAAAAAAAAAAAAAGAGATTTGCAGGGAGAACAGGAGGCTTGGAAGGAGACAGTTGTACAATTTATGTAGGACAAATTAATTCAGTGGATTCCTGTTCTGCAGGAAGAACAGCAGATTTAAAGGACACACTGGACAAGGTGGTAACCACAAGCCAAAGTAGCAAAAAGCCTCCAATCAGCTTTTGTTCCATTTTGCAGCGTATCAGTTGAGGGAGTTAGTATTTTCCAAGTTATGAAAGCCCAGACTGAAGCTGATGGTAGGAGATTTTCGTGTCTGTGGATATGGATTACTACACTGTTACAAGGAAGAAAGCAGCTACCTTTTTCCCTGTTCAATGTCACTCTAAGGAAAAAGGGCAGAGGTTTAAAGTTACTGTATCCAGCAAGAATGAAAATATATTTTCCTGGAGCAGCAAGAACCTTTGATAGGCCAGAAGAGGAGCGCAGCGTGGTGGACAAATGGGGAGGGCTGGCAGAGAAATCCCAGGCACAGCAAAGAGAATGAACCTGCAAAAGATGAACAGCAGCTACCATCATGGAGAAGTGAAGCAGCAAGACTCTTACTCTTTTTTTTTCAGAGATACTTAACATTAAAAAGAGGAAGGCAGAACTGGTACAGGAACATTCAAACATGGCCAACGATTAGGTCAGTTGACAAAACAATGTCTGAGGGTAAGGTGGCAGTTACCTGTTATGGCTGTCACCGATTATGAAGTACAGCATGTGGGAGATTGTCCAGAACTTCTTGCCTGTGGTGGTCCAGTTGCAACACGTCTGATCACTTGAGCTCAATCAAAAACTTAATCAGTTGAGACTTTATTGCTGCTTTTCATAACCTGTATTATAGGTCTGCATATAATTCATGTTTATAAATTTATTAAAACCTGCAGTTAAAATTAAATGCTGGGATGGCATACTGTATTGCGCACACAGAATTTTAAAGCAGCATAGCCAATCAGCTTTTAGATTAAAAAAAAAAAAAAAAAGATGCAGGCTTGCTTTTTGGAAGTTGGGATTGAACAAGAGTGGAACGACCACAGGTCTTGAGCAGCTAGCTCACTGAGTTTAACAAATTTTACCATTACACTAACACAGGACAAAGATGGTACATATGGGAGTTGCCAGCACCTTGGGGGAAGAGAATGAAATCAACAGGGAGGAGAAAGCTTTTTACTAAGTGTTGATGTGATTGAACACAATCAATGGAAACTTTTTTTAATAGGTTGCACAGTAGGCAGTTAATAAGGTGATTATAGGGCACTGGGATGAGGTGGGTGCATAGAGCTTGGCCCTCACTATCTCATGATGCTTTGCTGAAGCCATCTCCACAGTAGATGTAAATGGGATAGAGCCCATACTCAACTTAGGGCAGACGCACTCACCTTGGGAGTGGCTCATAGGTTCATAGATTAGTACTAGGCTGACTTCTCTTGCGAGCCATTTTAAGCCTAGCCAATTATCCCTTGTGAGACTCGAACCCTGCACCTTGTGTTTGTAAGGCAAACACCTTAACCATTAGGCCACCCTCCAACGACTGCTTGTATGTATATAATTGGTATGATGTTTAAAATAGTTACACCATGTTTTCTTAGTTTATTACTTTCTCTTTTTTGCTTCTGGGAAGGAGGCAAATAAGCAAGGATAACTATATAACTATACAATGACATATAAACTGTGGAACAAACTGGGCTCCCTACTGAAATGTCAGCATTCAAACAACCGAGTGCCGATGAGTCAGGAAAAAAAAGGTTAAAAACCCAGGAGAAGAAGAACAAATCTCGACGATCACTCTTCTCCTTTAAACTTCTTTTTTGCAGGGCTGCCCCCCCCCAAACTTATATATATCAACTCCGAGCCTACCATACCTTGGAGAAAAGGGAATATCCTGAAACATGGCATTCTCAGACTTGGCATATGTAAGTCCGTTTTACGGCCAGTCTCAGTTTCAAACAAGTCCCAACATTTCAAATCAACAAATTGGGAGGAGTAATTTGTGCAATTGTAAACTAGAAAGGAGGTTAAGAGAGCAAAATCAGAAGCAGCTGAGGAAGGAGAATGCACTTGATGCAAGTGGGGCCAATTCAAGTCTGTTTGAAAGGTAAAGAAGAGACGGGGGGGGGGGGTTGTATGACATAATGGGTACAATAAAAGTTGTTAAACTGGAATCTTAACAGTTTGACAAATTCTGTTAAAAGGGATAGAACACTGAATCAACTGGTGCAGGAAAAGTCAGTCTAGCCGCATCTTAGTGAACAAGAGCACAGCAAGTTGGGAGGGAGGGGGTATAATGTAGTGTCAAGCGTCAGTTATGTGGGAGCTCATAGACCAGGTGTAGTTTTACTGATGAATAAGCGGACACCACTTATAAAACAGGCAAAAATGGAAAGCTATGAGGGATGTAGTGTGGCAATTAAGGAAGTGTACCTACATCAGCAGATTATCCGCGGTGGTGGTGCTGCGGTAGCGTTGTCGCCTCACAATAAGACGCTGTCCGGTTCGATTCTCAGCTAGAGCGTCGTCTGCGTGGAGACATGCGTGAATGGGCGTACCTTCGTTGAAGGTTGTGTGTCAGGGCTGGCAACTCGGCACGTAAAAATCAACTGCAAATCATTAGCGGACCGGAGTTCCGCTGTGGCGACCCCTAACTGGGAAAAGCCGAAAGACACAAGACAAGACCTACATCAGCAGATTACAATTGTGGGAATTTATTTGCCTCCCCGAATTACACTCAAACTCTTAAAGAGAATTATTTTAGATATTTTTCAATTTCACAGAGGACATATACTTATCACGGGGGACTGAACATGATGTTTCAAGAATGAGGGAGATCTCATGGATGGGAAAGGCAGGCTACCAAATTTTAGAACTTTTGGTCTGGTAGAAACATAGAAAATTGTAGGCAGGAAAAGAGGGATTGGAATATACATTGTGCTTCTCTAGGGTGGTCTAGAATTGAATAGAAGTGTTATCACTGTAGAATCTTCCTTGAAGGCAACGGAAATTTGGACAAGTCCATTTTACATCTTGGACCATGCCTATCATACCTCTCAAGCATACCGACTTCCTTGGTATTTTTCAGTTTTGGGCTCAAAATAATAGGGTGCCACGAATTACTGATTGGCCCCTCTAAATCCCAATTTTTTTTTTTTTCATTTTTATGTTCATGTGCTTACATCATCACAAATGTAAAATAAATCAATCAACCCATAGCTAGATAATATGAATACAAGGTTGGGACTAACTGCAGCTATTATCTCCCTATTTTTAAGCAAATTAGGAATTTATTACAACTATATCGAATTGGTGCTACGGAGCCTGGTGCCTCAGCCAGGTTACTTCTGCTGCTTGAGTGGACCATTACTTCCTGGACGTGGGGGTCACAGCATTCAACTTTTTATTTGCTCAAGAATCAGAGACTAAGACAAAGCATGGACAAAGCAAAATCATGGACATTGTTTTAAACATTGCTTTAATTCAGTTAGAAGGTTAAGGTTCCAGCAGTTTTTGTCACAATCAAAAAGTACAAAACTCTAATGTCTACTATTTTTAACTGCAAAGCCACATGGGCACATGCAAGCAGGTGTAAGGGCACCCCCATGGATTTTGACTTCAAAAAATGTGTGCACGTAAAGCCTTGATTGATCTTAGTTACAACCGTTATCAAAGTACGTTTCCAAGCTGTGCATCTTTATTTCATGTGATTGTAAAGTACCAATTCTGATAAAAGCAGAAGTGATTTTGTACAGTGTAGCTTCTAATAGGCTGTTCCTGTTTAGCTCCTCAGACAGAGGTATCTGCTGTTCATCCTAAAGAAGCAGAACTTGCTGAGTGGGTGAAGACAAAAAAAAACTGCTATGTGGCATGATAATAAGTGCAAATTCCTTTCCGAGAAGTGGAGGTTACTATGGACCTTAACTGCTCTTGGTGAGTGTTGTACAGGTTTAGGGGTGGGATGGGGAGAGCAGTCCATTTGGGTGGCAGCCAGGTTCTCAGGTGAAACAGACTGAAGTAATGAGCATGTTTTATCAGCTTTATCATTCATTTGTATAAAGCTGGTATCCATGCATATTTTGCTGCACACTTTATGAAGTGACTTAACATTTAACTGAAAGCAAACAGAAGAAAGGCGTGGGGGTCTCAAAGTCAAGACTTTGTTGTACCTAAAACTTTACTCTGACAGTTCCACTTTGTTTAAGGCGGAGAGGCCTAAACTATCCTCGCTTCACAAGACACTTGCAGTCTCCTACATTACCTTTAAGAGAAGCACTGCCCATTGTTATTAAAACAACCATTACTTACGTTACTGCATATTTCCATTTCTGGATCATTCTGTATTATAGCCTGCAAGCGACTCGTTTCCTCTAAAAAAAAACAGATGGAAATAGCAAGTATGGGCATTTAAGCTGTGCTTTTTGGAAAACAAAAATGCTACTAAACATGACGATATAAGTGGTGTTCTAAAACACGTTTAAATATAGACGGTTATGTTATAAACAGCTTTGTAATTTTTTTTTTTTTGCTTTAACAAGCAAGTTATCATTGAAAACTGTTCACTTGAGTTTGCCATTTCAAATATTTTGGGGAATTACCTTCCTATTAAACTTTAACAGTTGAAAATAAATTAGTCCTAGTGTGGTATTCAGACGTAAAATGAGCTACTGACTGTAAAGGCTAAGACACATTTGCTTTTTCTTTTACTAAATGATGCCGCCACACGATGCTGCACTTGACAATTGAGCAAGTCAGCAAGGAATTTGTGAACCCTCACAAGTCTGTAATAGTGCTAGCTGGGTTTACATGCACTTGAGTGGGTACGTGTGTGGGGTGGGGATTAACTACAGATATGGTAAAATGCTAATATTTTTTACATATATAACCTGAATTAAAGTTGAGGTACTGTCAAAGTGACTTTACGGTTTCATATTTTCTCCCTGAAAAGGGGAAAGGTAATGGTAACATAACTCACAATTTCTCAAAGCAAGGAATCTGGGCAAAACAAAAATAATGGTGGAACAAAGGCCCAAAAAAAAAAAAAAAAAAAAAAAAAGGGGGGGGGGGGCAGATTTTAAATATTGTAAAATCTGACAGTTGCTAGAACAACAGGTTTTGCATTATTATGTATTTTCTGAGGGATATCAAGTCTGAAATTCAAATGACTGCCATTTAGTATTATTTAGTCACTTCAGTCTTACTGTTAGTATCCCACAATTCCATTGGAGTAGGCGGGATTACATGATGTATGTACATTTTATGTTAATCAGCATCCCGATTTCTGGCCAGTTGTACCTACTTTTCATATGCCTTTGTATAGATTTTTGATGTTTCCAGGCTGAAAGGTATGATGCCTGTACAGCTTTAGTTTTAGAAAAAGGATGGGGTGAGTCACTTGAAAAGCAATGGAGATTTTCTGTCTATTGCTTGAAACGCTCTACTTTTTTTCCCAACTGGCCTTTCAGTCATTGCTGAAAGTCTATTACAGATGGGCTGTGGCTGTGGTTCAATTAAGGAAAATCTGAAAAGGATGACACTAGATTATCTGGCTAAGGAGAAGCAGTTGGAACATAGCACAAGCAAATGAGCAAGATAAAATCCAATTCCTTATGCAGTATGAATAAAACAGTGCAGCTCGAACAGTACAGAAACACGTTTAAGGACACAAATCCACAAAGATGCTTCTACATGTTTAGCACTTTCATCTGTTTTATATACAGACTTCCTCAGAACCAAGATATTCCATCACCAGCTTTCATTATAAAGACAATTTGGCATCAAAATTCAAAAAGATTCCAATGCTGCCTTAAAGAGACATTCATCAATACCTCACTTACATAAGCTAATACATAACTTATATATTTACTATTTGTCTAATACATTTAATTTATAAAAACCTATAATACATTAGTTTGGCATTAATTGATCTTGTGCTGTATATAAATATATATGTAATAAAAATATAAAATATATGAAAATATAAAATATATAAAAAATAAATGTCTGATGTATCCACATGTTGACTAAATATTCTCTAAAAAATCCACATGCAATTATAATACATAAAAACATTTTCTAAAATAATTAATGTTATTAACTGAAGTATATAAATAATTAATTAATAGATATATACACTTCTGTGATCATCTTGAATGGAATGTCAAGATGACATATGATGAAATATGTATTAAAGGATAAAAGTATATATATATATATACACACACAACTGTGCTGCATATTAAAAAACACAACTTGATTAATCAAGAATGAGAAATGGTTTGATACTAATACTTTCATTTATGCCTGGAAGACTAGTTGCATCTGTAAATATCTGCCACTTGCTTTTCATCATGGCTAAATATACTTTCCAATTGCCCCCACAAACACTACTTTCAACATGTTCTAAAATAGTGAATTTGAAATAATGTTGGTTCCCTTTACTAATAATATGCTTGGACAAGGCATTCTTTGTATCTTTAATCTGAATTTTGTAATAATGTTCATATATTCTTTTTATAAATTAAATGTATTAGACAAAAAGTAAATATACAAGTTATGTATTCGCTTATGTAAGTGAGGTATTGATGAATGTCTCTAAGGCAGCATTGGAATCTTTTTGAATTTTGGTGCCAAATTGCCTTTATAATGAAAGCTGGTGATGTAATATCTTGGCTCTGAGGAAGTCTGTATATAAAACAGATGAAAGCGCTAAACCTGTAGAAGCATCTTTGTGGATTTGTGTCATTAAACGTGTTTGTGTACTGTTTGAGCTGCACCGTTTTATTCATACTGCATAAGGAATTGGATTTTACCTGTAGGTCACACAGTTGATTCGTTTTTCGTTGTTGTCAAATTCCCGATGGCAGGTACATCTGACGAGTTGCAAGCTTCATGGAACAGGGAGGAACTAAATGAATTGCGTAAGGATGTAACTTCATTAAAATCCGAAGTTACAAAATTAATTGATTTGGTTAGCCGTTTATCCAGTATACATCAACCAGCGGCACTTACGGAGCATTTAGCTAATGTTAAATCAACAGCAGCAGCAATGGTTCATTCTCCCATAGCTCAACGCAGCTGTTTTCAACCAGAAGCGGTTACGGAGCATTCGGCTAGTGCTAAAACATTAGCAGCTGCAACGGAACTTTCTCCTTCAGTACAACGGTGCAATTTATTGGGTTTAGATACCAGTACACAAGGGGACATACCTAATGGCCAAAAGTGTATACATCATGGTGAGACCCAGGTTGCACAGGATTCGTTGGTATTAGTTAACAATAAAAATTTGGATTCTATTACTTCGCCTGAAGCGGAGTTTACCTTCAACTTCAGTTTATTTCACTTAAAAGATGAAGCCCAGTGGGTGGGAACAAGACCAAAATATCGACAGCCAGTGAAAAAATATTCAGCAATAACGAAGGATTCAACTTATCAGAATAAAGGTACTGTGTCTAATAAAAATGTATCCAGTCCTTTTGGCAAGTATAGAACTACAGTTACAAAGGGACCATCTACTTTGGGACATAAAAATATTAATACAAATTGTCATGATGATGTTATGGAGAATTTTTTATGTAATGAATATGATTTCATTAATTCAAATGTTAACGAAGGTGCATATTACAATAGGAAGCATTCACAAAATGTTGTTGATTCTATTAGAGATAAAATACAAATATTGGGTAAAAGATTGTTCCATGTGAAATGTATAAAAATAGATAATGCATATTTAGCTAAATGTTTAGCAATACATATTATACCGAAGGGATTAAGATTTTTTAAGCTTCCGTTAGGAATTGAGTACAACTCAGAAATGATTTTAGAATTTAACAATATGTTTGATGTATTTGGATGCACATACATGAAATTACTCATGAAATATAATGATGAGAAATTGTCTAGTATTTTAAAAGAAATAGAGAAATTAAATGATGAAATATTAAGAGACACTACATTTGAACAATGGAAAGAATACTATTTTAAACAATTTAATATAGCAGAAAACAAGGCCAAGAGCATTTATAACAGAAAACAAAGGACAATAGAGCGAGACATTGACTTATATGAGAACAATAGAGTATATATCTGGCCCAAGGATAGAATAGTTAAGGAGAAGGAAAAGTTTCAGAATGTTAGAAGGAGAGGTAGTATATTTGAAGGGGAGTCAAATTTTCAAGGGGGAAGATTTTTTCCAGCACCGAAACAGAAGCACAGGAACTACAGATACACAGGCCTCAGACAGGCCTTGACCACAATAGCAAGCGCATTAATCAGGACTCCACACACAATATTTTTACAGGAAAGGAAGATATGAATGGTCGGATATATATAACCAAGGAAGAAAGTTAGACAAGGACGAAAGGGAAGTCACCACTTACTTACATCCACATCACTGCAATGAGATTGATTTATTAACAGAGAATATGATGACTACCCATCTCTCTACTATTTTGGAATTGAATACTGAACTAATCAAACATGTCAATCCATTACATAGTGAGGGAGAAGTAGAATGTGAATGTAATGGGACTAACACAGTAGGAAATGAAGTGAGAACTATTTTACATACTCACAATGGTTTTAATGTTTACAACTATACAGATTATGAAATTGGCTATGAATTTTTTACATTGTTCAGTAAAGGGATGAAGTATATACCCACTAATTCTTTTAATTTGGTTGATACTATTAAGGAAATAAAATTATATTGTAGAAAGTTAAATCTGGCACTACAATTTGGACAAACAAATGAAATGGCTGAATACGGGATACAAAATAATTTAAAAAAGAAAAAGTTCATATATCCCAGTCTCTAACATACAAGTAGCCAATTTTGAAAAAATGGCATGCAAAGAGATTTATTGGTTATACAAGAATATTAATGGATGTGATGGCCATAAGAAAATAATGGATGATAATCTTACAAAAAATGAACGGAAATGTTTAGCATCACTTATTAGCAACAAAGATATCAGAATTATGAAGCCAGATAAAGGTGGAGGTATAGTTATATACAATAGTTTTGATTATAATGCTCAGATATTTAATATATTACATATATCAGGTAACTATGAAGCTATCTCTTTAAATCAAGTGAATATAGGTTACAAAAGAATAGATTTAGCTATTTAAGAATATCTGATAGACAATAGAATCACGAAAGAGATTTATGAATTTATCAAAGTAGAATTTCCCACTGTGGCTAATATTATAGGTATACCTAAAGTTCACAAGTGTATGGAAAGCCCCCCCCCGTTCAGACCCATTATATCTGGATCTAGGTCCAAGACATACAATATAGGTGTGACTACTGATAGATGGACTAAACATGCATATGATGATATCCCACATCTTATAAAGGACTCTTGGAATTTTTTAAGCAAATTAACATGTGATATTTGGAAAGAAGGGTTGATTTTTTTGACAGTTGATGTCATTGATTTATTCTCATGTATACCTAAAGATATAGGTTTAGAATATTTTTGTAACAGCTTGAGAAAAGTTTCAAAATTAACTTGGGATAAGATTAATTTAATTACGGACATGATGAGTTTAGTTTTAGAACATAATTATATTCAATTCCAAGGTGAATTCTTTAGACAGAATAGAGGTGTCGCTATGGGGGCCTCTTGTGCCCCAATTTTTGCAAATTTGGTTATGTTACAGTGAGAGTCCAATCATGTTTTCCAAAGTGAATTCAACCAATATATAGCACTTTATGTCAGATATATAGATGATTTATTTATTTTATGGAACGGCACACAAGAACAAATTAAATTGTTTATTAAATATATTAACGGGACAACTGAATTCTTGAAATTCACTCGTAAAATTAATTATGAAGGTATTGAATACCTGGATACATATATAAGTCATACTGGAAATGGGTTTGCATCAAAAATATACAGGAAAACTACATTTTCAAATGACTATATAGAGTTTAGTAGTTGCCATCCCCCACATTTTTTTAAGAATGTTGTCAAAGGACAATGCATTCGGGCGGCACGTACGTCTTCAAGCAAAGATTCTATGGAAGAAGAAATAGATTTAATATTTAATATGTTTAAAAGTAGAGGATACCCCATATCAATGTTAAAAGATGTCACAGGTTATGTGAGACAACAATGGGGGAACAAATATTTGCCACTGTTGGGTATGTCAAAGGAAAGAGATATGGACAAGGGAAGGAAAGAAACCATATCAGAACCATTTAAAAGAGTGTGCATAATTATGTACACACCATACGCCAACCAAATGAAAGAGATATTGAATAGACATTGGGATTTGATCACCATAATAGATAGTATAGGTATCATATTAGGTAAACATCCCATATGTGTATACAAAACAGCCCCAAATATTAAGAAGTTACTTGAGAAGACAACACATACAGTAAAATACAAGTCATTTACAAAGGGAACTTCAAGATGTGGCTCTTGTAACCAATGTAAATATATAAATGAAGAGGTGCGATTTAAGTTGGATAACATCAATAAGACATATTTAAAAAGTAAGGCAGGGAATTGCAATACTAGACAAGTGGTATACCTTGCAAAATGTGTCGTATGCCCCACATTTTACATAGGTAAGACTGAGCGGAATTTTAAAAAAAGAATATATGAACATTATTACAAAAATTCAGATTAAAGATACAAAGAATGCCTTGTCCAAGCATATTATTAGTAAAGGGAACCAACATTATTTCAAATTCACTATTTTAGAACATGTTGAAAGTAGTGTTTGTGGGGGCAATTGGAAAGTATATTTAGCCATGATGGAAAGCAAGTGGCAGATATTTACAGATGCAACTAGTCTTCCAGGCATAAATGAAAGTATTAGTATCAAACCATTTCTCATTCTTGATTAATCAAGTTGTGTTTTTTAATATACAGCACAGTTGTGTGCATATATATATATATATATATATATACACTTTTATCCTTTAATACATATTTCATCATATGTCATCTTGACATTCCATTCAAGATGATCACAGAAATGTATATATCTATTAATTAATTATTTATATACTTCAGTTAATAACAACATTAATTATTTTAGAAAATGTTTTTATGTATTATAATTGCATGTGGATTTTTTAGAGTATATTTAGTCAACATGTGGATACATCAGACATTTATTTTTTATATATTTTATATTTTCATATATTTTATATTTTTATTACATATATATTTATATACAGCACAAGATCAATTAATGCCAAACTAATGTATTATAGGTTTTTATAAATTAAATGTATTAGACAAATAGTAAATATATAAGTTATGTATTAGCTTATGTAAGTGAGGTATTGATGAATGTCTCTTTAAGGCAGCATTGGAATCTTTTTGAATTTTGGCGCCAAATTGTCTTTATAATGAAAGCTGGTGATGGAATATCTTGGTTCTGAGGAAGTCTGTATACAAAACAGATGAAAGCGCTAAATCTGTAGAAGCATCTTTGTGGATTTGTGTCATTAAACGGGTTTCTGTACTGTTCGAGCTGCACCGTTTTATTCATACTGCATAAGGAATTGGATTTTACCTGTAGGTCACACAGTTGATTAGTTTTTCATTGTTGTCAAATGAGCAAGATAATTATGTTACAAAGTAAGGGGAGGAAAAGAATAAAGAGAATTAACTCTTGCAGGAAAAGGTACAACCTCTCCAGAAAACAGATGATCCAAAGATATTGATACAGTAGGCAGGAGTTAGAGGCCTACATACATTGAGGGCACTGGCAGAATACAGACAGCAAAAGGTAGTGACACACAGACCACATTATACTTAATGGAAGGAGAGAAAGTTTGGAGGCTTTTAAGAACTATTTGTAAACGCTGTATCAGGCAGACCATAGGTTTTGGAAGACGGGAGGAGTGAATTTTGAAGTAAAATATAGGCAGGGCAATGAGAGATCTTAACGCCAGAAATCTTGCAGAACTAAATCAATCAGGTGCAAGGAAAGCAACAGAATGGGAAATCTCTGGGTACTGATGGAACTTTGGGAAAAGCTGATGAATAAAATACTAGCGGACTGGGAAATCCATAACTCTTAGAAAGGATTGGTGGTACAGATTCATATCGATGGGAAGAACAGGAGGGACCCAGGTTCACACTGACCAATCAGCATTTTGAACTAAGATTACAAAGTATTCATGACTATCTTGGCATCAAGACTGGGAAAGGTTCATAGGTGTTTACTAGACTAACAACCACAAGGGCCTTTTTAAGCTCAGCCATGCATCCCAAATCTCTGACAAGTTCTGGTACCCTTGATAAGTGTAAGCAGGGGCTTGAGAGGTGAAACATTTACAAGCAGGGGTCTGGGAGATGAATCTTTTACAGGGTGTGCCCATTAGAGACATAGGTCCCAAGCCAGGGATGAATTTCCTGCTCCACATCCAATTGTCCAAGTTACACTTGGATTAGGTTAGGGAGGATCTCTGCTTCACATAGATGGTGAGCCTGTTCCAGAGAAGGGGTTGTCTCTGGGACATATACCTGTCTCTCCATCAGGTCCTATTTAAATCATGCAAGGTTCAAATCTTTAGAACAGGTAATTCTGGTGTTGTTTGTTTTGTGGATATGCAGGAGGTTCATCAGAGTGGGGTCTGACAATGCCCTGCATGCTAAGCATCGATCTCCCTCAACAGCCTGTAGGAGACAGAATACAGGGGTTGAGCCTTGAGGCGATCTGCATAGGACATGTTAATTACACCCTGTATTTTTTTTATAGTGAGGAACATCTGTGGACATTTCAAATGTTGGATATGCTTGGTTAGGTACATACCAAAGGGGCACGGTACTGAATGCTAAGTCTGATGAATGCCAAATACAGTGGAACAATGACCTCCTTGGTCCTAGATACTATACCTTTGTTTATAAGCTGCACAACAGAGAAGGATTTCCTCACTACTGTAGATGCATGATGGTCAAAAACTAGACTACTGTCTGTCTGCTCCCAAGTCCCGGACTACTGGGTCAGCTCTTAGGAGTGTGTTGTCAACATGATAGCTACCAGGGCTGGATAACTTCCCAAAGGATACTACTATGCATTTCTTGGAATATAGTTTTAGTCCATGATTGTCTGCCTGTGTCAGCCCTTTCTAGAGAACATTTGTGCCGGTGGGCAATTCAATGACATCTCCTAATTTGTAATCATCTGCAAATTTAGCCAGCCAGAAGCCACTAACATTGTCCTTGACTTTAGTGAAGTAAACGCCTAAAAGGAATGGTTCCAGGGCCAATCCTTGAGGGACCCGGCTTGTGGCCTCTTTGTAGATGTCGAGTCGGCAATTCTAACTTCCTGGGTCTGGTCTGTGAGCGAACTGGCTACCCACCAGGTGACATAAGGGTTTATACCTAACCTCTTAATTTTATCAACAACAATGCCTGGTGGGGTATTGTGTCGAATGCTGTGGCCAGGTCAAGGTATGCTCAAGGTATGCAGTGTGTACCATTTTGCCATCATACATTGTTTTGGTGATCTTCTCAAAGAAGTGCACCAGCTTGAGTAGGCATGACCTGCCCTTGATGAAACCAAATTGGGTTGGGTCCAGTGTCTGGAGGCTTCTTATGTCACTACTGATCATTTCCATGACATTTCTATCTACGGCTTTGTACACTAGACTAATGGAACTTCTACATCTGTAGTTTCCAGGGTCTGTAAATAGCACACCTTTGTGCAGAGGGATGACTGTTGCTGTTCTCTAATCATGAGGTATGAAAACTTTTTGGAGGTTACAGTTAAACAGAAATTTCACAGGGCCTGATGGATCATGTTTCATGCTATTTAAAAGGCATCCTGGAATACTGTCTGGGCCCACTGATGCAGTGTTTTTGGCCTTAGAAAGAGCATCAAGGACCTGTTCCCTAGTGATAGTAGGGGAGTTATATTTGATGGTATTTACTGAGAGGAAGGTTGATGAGAACAGAGGAGCAAAGTTGGAGCTGAATTTGTTGGCCAGTAGGTTAGCTACATCTTCTGCCACGGTATAGGTGGCTCCATTTACAATGGGTTATGCACACAATTGTGTATTGCCTTTGAGGTTGTGGACATAGCTAAAGAATGCCTTATAGTTGCCCTTGACCTGACAGGCCAAATTTACCTCAAATTTGGCTTTGGTAGACTATTTGCCCTCAAAGTTGTTTGTTTACTTTGATGAGAGTGATTTTATCCTGCTGGGTGCTGCACCTCCTAATTTTTTGCCATGATTTTCTTCCTTCTGTTATACAGCCTACTGATGATGTGATTCCACCAGTGTGGCTTGTTTTCTGAGGTAATTCTGTACTTATTCCTGGTGGGTACAGCTGACTCTATGCAGCTATTAACATGATTGTACAGGGTTTATGTGAATAATTCTGCATAAGCAGCAGTGCTCTCAGGATTTATAGGAGCTTGACATTTTGCCAGGTTATCACTTAATAGAAGGAAGTTAGCTTTAGAGTAGTTCCTGAATATTCCATACTACATTCTTGACAGTGTGCTAAGTATACTATATGCTCACTCTCACAGGTAGCGCTTGTTCTATGTTGACAAGACAGACAGGATGTTTAAGGAGAGGATCAGAGAACACATCTACCATATTAATAAGCATAGTAGAACTAATGCATTAGCCAAGCATGTTATTAATACTAGTTTACACATACTTTTAAATTTCTTGCCATAGGTAGAAATTTTTGTACAGCCGAAAGGTGGAGATGTACGTAAATGTACTGAGGAATTAGAAGCCAAGTGGATCGTTAGGCTTAGGGGAGATGCAGGACAAGGGTTAAATTAACATGTCCCTTTAAGACCCAAATTGAAACCTAGAGCCCTTTACAGATGAACGTTTTTATTTTATTTTACTAATGCCTTTGGTAGTTATAAGATCATTAAAAATGCTTTGGTGTATTAATGTTTGATATGTATTTTATAAAATGTCTTTTAGAGTTCATAGCTAGTTAACTGTTGTTAATGCAGTGTAACTGGAAGGTATCTATCATGTGATTTATTTTGTATTATATAAGGGTATGAGTTTTAATCTGTGTTATACACACCTGAAGAAGCTGTTTAGTGAAAGCACTTGTGTTGTTTGCAGTTTTAATAAATTAAGATTTTATCCTGGAACCTTCAGCCTTACCAGAGTAGTTTTTTTCTGTTGCTGCCTGGAATTTATTCTTATTGTGACAGGTACCAGATATCTGGTGGTTTTTACTTTTGTAAGCAAAACATGTTTTTTTTTTAAAATAGTTGTATAAAAATGTTAGGTGCAAACTGCATGTTATACTGTAAAGCAGCTTTGTATAGTGTGCAGTGAGGGCTATTTTAAATATGAGGGGGAGTCTTACCGGTGACTGCTGTATATGACAAACATTATAAACTGTATATCTTAGTTGTAAGATATACAGACTTTACTCTAGAAAAATATGAAAGGCTTAAGCTAGTTAAAGTTAATATATTGTGATACTGGGCTACTGGGATTGGGGCGAGGTGTAAAAGTGTGCTGATCATATAATATGTAGAACGAAGATAATCTTGCCCCATGGGGTGGATGTCTACATATGTCCCTTGTTTAACCCATAGACAATGCTTTTAGAAAAAAAAGGCTTGAAAAACAAGAGAAAATGATGAAAGGTATAGAAAAGGTAGGTTTCTTCTATGTGCAAAGTTATTTGGTATTTTCCATTAGCATATACTTTCAGTGAGAGAAAACTCGACAGGTGCAGGCAGTGTATTCTGACTGAAATTTACAAAGATTCTTTCATGCATCTGCAAAGTTGCTAGCTATTTTTTCTCACCGATTACTGCTTTCACTTGTAGATGAGCTGTCTAGAGCTGCAAACTATTAACCCTGAGATCTTGGAGCAGTATTTTCTGACTGAAATGCAAGCGGTATAGTATATTTAGTATTTAAAGTACATGGGTCAAGTTCAGTGAAAACTAAAGTTTGAAACTGTGGGAAGTAAATAGGTTATACAAGTAGTTATCTCCTTAGCATCCCTAATCTTTAACTGTATGTAATATAACCGCACAGATTAGTTCAACTAGCATTTCTTAGGGCTAAAAGCTCATGATTGCTGAAAGCCTGCAAGTTATTTTTCACTTATGGGTGGGGAATACAGTTAAGAAAAGAAGAGAGAGCAATCAGTGAAAGTGAAAACACAGCCTGTAACATGTTTTAGGATGGGCAATTTAACTTTAGATTAGGCAGTGCATGTGAGTACTGCCACTGATTTGGGACACCGCTCCTAACAATGAGAGTACATTTGCATTTGCTGAATGTGTACAAAGTGTTTGTTTGAAGTTAAAAGGGACTGGGGGTTATGAAAATGTATTTAGTTTTTTTTGGGGGGAGTGTATTCATTGAAGCAAGAACTCCTTAAAAATGCAATACTGGATCAAACAGAGGTGAAAAAAGTGTGTGGATGTTGGCCAAAAGTTGGAAATGCACATTCAAAAGAAAGGTCATGTCCATATTAACCCAGAATGTAAATAACATAATAGGTACAGACAAAATGGAGAGAGCATTAAATTAAATTACAAAATGCGCGGTGCAAATAGCAATGTTGCAACAGACACATTTGGATAAAAATGAGCATGCAAATTTGACAAAAAGGATTTCAGGATGGACATTCAGCAGAATGACAGAGACAGAGGAAAATCGGTGTGATAATACCAATTGCTAGAGGGACTCAAACTGTGATAAAATAGGGAAAAGACAACTGTAGATTTATGATAATAGCGGGTTACTTGTAGGAGAGGAGGATGTAATTTATTTTCTACAAAAAATGCTGATATGTGATGTGACAATAGGTGGTACTGCCAGCCATGCCAGTAGTAGTTCAGTGGATGTGTATCATATGACAGCACAGCTAGCTGGAACTTTGTAAAGAATTATATGTCATTTGTATAACAAACTGGTTTATACAGATGTTTATGTTGAAAATGTATTTGTAAAGCTGCTTGTGTTAAAATTTATCAACAGTGTGCCCTGCTGGAAAGAAAAGAAATGTACATGCATTATTGTAACTGAAATAAATGTATACGTTTTAACAGAGGATACTGGAAGAGAAGGGGTTAATCACAATCCAGCTACAGCAAACTTTGAGAAATAGTTGAAATTAAATTAGGCCATAAAGACTGTATCTTATAGTTCTGGCTGTAGCCAGACTCAAAAATGTCTGGAGAAACCAAGTACTGGGAAGCCTCTTTCATTGCCTCTAGCAGGGAGCTATTGCTACTCTGGAAGGATAGAGGGTTGAAACTGTTTTTTTTCTTTTTTTTTTTTTTTTTACTTTCAGCAGCTGCAGCAGATCTGAGCAAAGCTCTATCGTGTATGGTAACACATGGGTGCTAAAATCCCGACAGCTTCTAGCGATGGGGGATAGTGTTGAAACCAGAGTGACAACCAGATGTGTGATGTCATTCTGTAAGCCAGCGATTATATTTAAGTATTAGTAGGAGATTGCTCTCAGTGTTCTGTATTCTGTCTTGGATCTGACAAGGATCACTCACTCACTTCATCTTGCCTTGTGCTAGTAAGTGACCAGGTATAGTCATTCTCTAAATCAGTTAAGAAAGTACAGTGAGAATAGTTAAGTATTGTTTTTCTGTAACTGTGTGAATCTTTCTATCTGTGTTATTTTCATTTTTAATATTTCCTGTGACAAACTCTGGTGTTTACTGTAAATAGATGTTTCGTATTTTCATGTTCTTTTATTTATTATTACATATATTTAAACTTTACATTGTGGCTGGCCCTTTTAGAAAAATATTTACGTTTTGAGAGTATTTGCATATATTTATTTGGTGATAACTCTGGCCACTCCTGAAAGCCTTGTTGTTTGGTCAACATTACCATTTGTATTAATATTAACTTCACTCAGTATAACTGGATACCCTTTTAAGAGGGTCTATGTCAAAATGAACGGAATAAATTTTGAATGCTCCAATGAGCGAAAACGCATATGCTCGACATCGATATTATGAGATTGCGGTACAGTGAAGATCAGAAATTTTGCCCTTTCCTCATTGTAGTGTGATCTCAGAGTTGGAATATATTTTTAAGTGGGGGCGCAGCCCCCCCCACAATAGAGATTTTGAGCATACGAGTTTTCGCTCATCGGAGCATTCAAAGTTTATTCCATTTGTTGTTTTAACATAGACCCTTTTAAGAGCCTTATAGTAACTGACTGGTGGCAATTAATCTACTTTATAGTCTAGGCAGAGTTGGTAGAGCGGGTAATCTGTGCCAGCCTTTCTCAGATGTGTGTGTGTGTGTGTGTGTGTGTGTGTGTGTGTGTGTGTGTGTGTGTGTGTATATATATATATATATATATATATATATATATATAAATTTAGTGTGCGTGTCACCTACTTGGAGTAGGGACACAAAGCATTGGCTTCACAGAGTGGTGGAGGACTTGGGGACTTGGCTGAGGACTTAACCCTGCTGCAGTACCAGTAAGGAGTCTTACTGGGGACCTGGAGGGAGACAGATAAAGAAATCCAGACCTTGGGCTGTGTTCCATTGTGCTCTTGAGGAAAATTGTGCTGGATGCAGAGAGGTCTGCATCTGGAAACACTGTGTGTATCCACTTGTATTCCAAGTGAACGTCCCTCTCCAATGTCAGTGGTGAGGATTCAGACTCTTAAATTACTGGCCTCCAGTGGGGGTGTTACATATGGTTTTGCGAAAATTTTTATTTTTACTTATTTATTTATTCATCCTTTGATAACCTGGAAAGGACAACTGAGCCAATGGTTCATTTCCAGAGGATGTCCAGGGGAGAAAAACATCACAACAGATTCAAATATAATCAGCTTTCAGAAGGGATTATTATTTATGGGTGGGGACAGAAACTTGACTTGTTACAGTGAAGATGTTTCACGGTGACCTAGATGGAAACATAACAAAAGAAAACAGATTTCCTAAGAAATAAATGAGAATATTTAATATGAAAGATGACTTCAGTAGAAACTCAGAATTTACATATTATTCCACAAGGTGCAATAAGGGGAGTAGATTAGATAGAAATTATTTCATATGAGCATCTATATTTAACTGAAAGCTATGATACACATCCAGCAACTATTTTAGATCACGCACTGATAAAAACTAAGAATGTAGAAACGAGACACTGTCCCTTTACTACTTACCTTTTACAGAGACAAGAACTTAATGGGTAGTGGAAACAATTTGAAAGTTATTAGGGAAGATAGAAATGTTGTCTAAAAGCATAGCTAGTTAGCGAGATAAAATGAAAATGGAGTTTAAAACATGGTACAAATAAGAGAGAAAATATGGGAAAGTAGAAATAGGAATTTAGAAGGGTTGACAAACATGGTGTTAAAAGGAGAATTTTACAGAACAATTTTACAGAACAAGGAGAGAAACAAATGCAGAGCTCTAAAGGGAACCAAAGAAGTATTTGCATAATATGTACGAGTTTAGAAGCGTTACTGTTAAAGTACCCTAGAGCAAAAAGGAATTGGGCAAATGACAGGAGAAAGGGTTGTCAAACTTAGAAAGTCTATGACAACAAAAATAATCGGAGATCCCATAGTGATATTAGAGACGCTTCAGAAATTTCAGTACTACTGAATCCCTTCAGACCTTCAAAAGTACATTACAAGACCATTACTTTAACTCCTACAGTTGTTCTTGTACCTAAACAGTCAACTAACTTTACTTGCTCCAACCTTCCCCCTTATTTTTTGCCACCCACTACCATCAAATAGTACCAGCCCATCTGAGTATTTCTCCTCCTCCCCCATCTTTGCTCACCTCTAAAGTTTTTCTGGTACCATTAGTACTACAAAGTAACAAGTAATATTGCCACTCTCTACTATCGGACTGTACTTACTTATTCTGAATTACTTCTTCTCCCGCCATCTCTCAACTGATATAAATATTTCACTGTTTAAATAATATGTACTTCTTTATCCTCACTAAACCTCCCTCCATAAGACTTCTTGGCCTCCCTACTACCCCTTCTTCTCTTATCTTTCTCTCCAACAATTACTTCAACTACTGCTGTAATCACTCTGCTCTCTCTCCCTACCTAACTTTTCATCCTCATCTCTAAAGTTTAGAGGTTTTATGTCCACAACTTCAGTTGATAAAAAATCTAATTTTTTTCCTCATTTAAACTTAACTACTGACAATATATTATAGCTACGGCAGAATATCTAAAATAATTACATCTTATAGTGATTCTATGTCTAAGTACTGTAATAGCTACCAAAATGCAACAGCCCATTATGTTTTTCACACTGTATCTATTTGTTATATCTACCAACCTATGCCAGAACCGGTCTTGTTTGTTATAATGTATATATTTTTAATTTATTTTAATACTTTGTATAATTTTAAATTTCCTATTGTCTTTGTACTGTGGAGCTTTTTTCCCTGGGTGTCTGCTGAAAATGCGTTTCTGACCTAGTCTGACTTTCCCGGTCAACAAATGCCAATAAATAAGATAAAGCAGAGAAAAGTGGAAATCGAGAAAAAGCAAAATTGAAGTATTTATGAAGGATTTACTTATGCCAAGGTTAAAGAGAGGCCAGGCTCAGCATTTAACACCTAAGACAGGAAGGGACAGTTTAAAAATAATCATGCATAATCAAACAGAGAAGTAACTAGGAACAGATTGCAATCCTGTAGAAGTCTGGAAGGAAGTGAAAAAGTTCTGAAAGGTTTCAACATAATTTAAAAAAGGCGGGGAGGATTACTAACAACTTGGAAGAAAGCTGTGGCGGCTATATTACCTAGAGAGAGTAAAGACCCTTCAGACACAGTTTCAAAGACCCATTTAAATTTCAAACCACGACTACAAAGTGTTTATGCTGATTTTACCTAAAATAGGTCAAAAGTGTTTCCTAAACTAATAGAGTTGGATCAATGTGGTTTACTGGAAGGGAGGCAAACATCTGACAACATTAATAGAACAATGAGGATCCAGAAGGAAACAGAACACAAGAACACACTGCTATAGTTGGTGGGTCTCAATGCAAAAAAAGCATTCTATAGAGTAATCTGGGAATTTATGAGTAGGGCAATGGCAGTATTTGCATTCCCTAACAGAATAACATGGTTAATTAGTTAGATGTATGAATGGGCGACAAGAATTGAGGTGGGACAGTTGCACGCTGTCAAGCTATGTTTCAACACAGAAACAATGCACGGGTGTCCTATTTGCTTTAATTTAGAGGCATTGACAAATTCAAGGATATGAACAGTATGGTAATCAAGACAAGTTTGCTTCATTTGCAGAGGATAGTATTTTGCACTTGAAAGCCCAGAAAATATTTTTTGTGTTGTTACACTGAAGAAGGTGTGAGCCGAAACCGGTATGTTTTCATTAAAAATTAAAATCTATTATCTCTTATGTGTTGGCCATTTTTTTTGTCTTTTATATATTTCTTGGGCTGTTGCACTTGCCCATTGCAAAATTATCTGGTTGGTCGTTACATTTTTTGCGTTGTGTAACACTTTCAGACAATTTCAAGACATTTCAGTATAGAAAATTAATGAAAATAAAACAAAGGCTATAATGGTAAACTATGTACCCACACACATTATCCTATCCCATCCAACAACTCATTAAGGCACTCCTTTTACTAAGTCACTCCTCCTACTTCATCCCAAATTTCACCTTTTTACTCTCCGCCCTCAACGTCTTCATCACTATGTCTATTTCACCTATATCAACTTACCTCAAACCCCTTTTTCTTTTCTCAATTCTTCCTTTCCTTTTCCTTCCCTATACACTAACTCTAGCTTCCACCAGCCCACAAAACAAACATCCCTTCCAGCTCTATCAGCCACTCTTAAACATATAAATAGAACATCTACAACCAGCTATTTCCTCCCAAAGTATCACAGAGTCACCCACATTACCTATAAACACCAAGTCAAAAGAGGCCATAACATACTGAATCCTTCCCTAATTCACACATATAGACTACACCTACACCTTCTGCTAGATGGTGACACACATCCCAATCCTGGCCCTACCAATATTAGTCCTGCTCACCCAGGCACACCTTCTGCCACTCCCCTACAAGGCCTCATAACTCCCTCTCCATAGCTCACTTAAATATACGAAGTATGAATAATAAAGTTACTCACCTTCATGCCCTACTGGATGTTCATGACTTCGACATTCTTTGCTTGACCGAAACATGGTTAAAACCATCAACCCAAGACCATGAAATTACCCCTCCAGGATATAGTATTTTAAGAGTGGATTGCCTTAACAAGAAGGGCGGGGGCGTAGCCTTAATATACAAAGCAGGGCTCCAACTCACACTACTAGATGCTCACCCACCATCCAATACCAATTCTGAAATTCTTATCACTAAGCTACAACTAAATACTTGCAAGTCTATCTACATTTTATGCTCATATCTTCCTCCAGGTAATAACATCAACTCCCTACAAAATATCCTTAGCTGGCTGTCCACCAACTATCCACAAGAAACCATTGTGCTAGGTGACTTTAATATAGACTGGAAGACCTGTAATTCTGATTACCCAACTAATCACATTTATCTACATGGCTTCTCCCAAACTATCACTTAACCTACCCGTACCCATAAACCCACCAATACAGAAACCACCCTAGACTGGATCCTTATAAATACTCAGTCCATAACCTATAATGTAGGCATCCTGCCAGATGACATTAGTGATCACTCTCTAACTTATATAATTCGGCAAAAGAGTAATACACCCTGCCCTACAACTTTTAGAACTACTCGCTCAAATAAATATTTCAACCCTGAACACTTCCTAAATGAACTGAGTGCATGTAACTGGTCACCACTAAAGCACCTCCAACTTGAGGAAGCAGTGGCATACTTCAATTCCAAATTCCTTGAAATCCTAGACTACCATGCCCCTTCTTGTACTCTCATGAACAGTACCAAAACAGTGCCATGGCTTACTAAGGAAACTAAGCAAAAAATGTTGCTAAGAAACAAATTCTGGGCCAAATGGCACATCTCTAAAGACCCAACTGATCACTTACAATTTAAACAACTAAGAAACTCTACTAAAGCATAAGTACTATCAGACAAAAAACTTCTTCCAAGTTCAACTAACCAACAATCAAAGTCCACAGAAATTCTGGTCAGGTATCAATAGACTCCTGCATCCAGACAACTCAAAAACACCAAGCCCATCTGGAATTACCCATGACACTCCCAAACAAATTGGTGACTCCTTCAATAACTTCTTTACTGAAGCTATCCAGTCACTTGCTAACTCTCTACCTCATTCATCCTCTAATCTGCCCTCCTCCTCATACACCTCACCACCCACCTTCAAAGTCGACCCTGTCCCTACATCCCTCATCTGTACCCTCCTTCAAAAACTCAAACCCTCTACCCCCTCAGCTGACCTCTTACCTTCGAAATATCTAAAAATAGCATTCAAAGTTGTTGCTTACCCTATCTCTATCCTAATAAAAAGAACCATTAATGAAGGTACAATCCCAGCCATCTGGAAAGTCGCTCATATCATCCCACTACATAAAGGAGGCAACTCCACAGAACTTTCGCCCAATTGCCCTACTCTCTCCTATTGCTAAAATAATGGAAAAATGCATCCACCATCAACTAAAATAATGGAAAAATGCATCCACCATCAACTATTAGACCACCTTCTCCAAAATAGCCTATTAGCCAGCTCTCAGCATGGCTTTCGACCTTTCCATAGCACCACTACTGCCCTCCTTTCCTTCTGTGACCACATTAACAAAAATTGCAACAATAACACCATGTTCTCTGCTATCTTTATTGATCTTTCAAAAGCATTCGACAAGGTTAACCATCAGCTACTGCTGAATATTCTTAAGACCCTCTCATAGGATACTCAAGCACTCCAGTGGTTCAAGTCCTATCTGGACAAAGCACAGTTGTGTACCTACCATAAATGTAGATGTTAGAGTGTATTCACTGTTGCAGTCATTAAACTTGGGTTATCCTGCTGGCAGGCTACCCGCAGTCGGCCTGAATTCCAAAGTCCTGGTCCGGCGTCAGCTGCTGCCGCATCTTCCCTGACATCAGTGCGCCAGGGGTATACAAGATGCAGCTGACGCCATTTTCTTCAGTTTTTCTTGCCCCAGATGTCAAGTGCCTCCAAGAAGGAAGGCAATACATATTGCTTATAAAAACATACACTAAAATAAACAATACCTTAGTCTACAAGCAAATACACCACATAGGTTGTATAGGATAGAGAAGTATAGATAGGTCCCAGCAAAGAAAGGGGGATGGTGGCTGGGTAACCTGGACTGCAACAGTGAATACACTCACTCGAACATCTACATTTATGGTAGGTACACAACTTTACTATGTTCATCGTGTTTCACTGTTGCAGTCATTACACTTGGGTTGAATCCCAAAGCTGAGGTTGTGCGGCTGGGTCTAACCCATTTGTTATGACTGCAGATGCATCCTTGAAGGACATCTGCAGAAGCAAAGCTTGCTCTGGATTTGGAGTAAAGAGGTAAGTGATGGTGCTTGGTAAAAAAGTGTGCACTGAACTCCAAGTTGCAACCTCCAAATTTCCTTGGTTGGTACCCCTCTGAGAAAGGCTGCTGATGTGGCTGTTGCCCTGGTAGAATGTGGCCTAATATTCTTAGGCACTGATTTGCCATGCTGTGTATAGCAGAAACTAATGCAGTGTCCTATCCATTTGGAAATAGTCTGCTTTGAAATAGCCTTTCCTTGTGATCCTGCAGCATATGCCACAAAAAGTTACTCAGTTTTTCTGAAAGCTTTTGTTTTGTCCAAGTAGAAGCGTAGCTGCCTGTGTATGTCCAAAGAGTGCAGACGTCTCTCCCCTTTATTCTGGGGATTTGGATAAAAAGTTGGCAAATGAATGGTCTGGTTAAGAGCCACACTGGACACTACCTTTGGCATAAATGTTGAGTTTGTCCTTAGAGAAACCCAGTCCGGATTAAAAATGCTAAAAGGTTCCACTGCCATTAATGCCTGTAACTCTGAGACTCTTCTTGCTGAAGTTATTGCTAGGAGCAGAACAGTTTTCCATGATAAGAATTTTATCTCAGCTGTACTGGCTGGCTCAAAATGAGGCAGTGCGAGCTTTTCCAAGACAAAGTTGAGGTCCCATGTAGGTATCGGCACTCTCCTTGGGGGTCTTATGTTTTTTGCCCCTCTGAGGTACTGTCTTAGCAGTGGATGTGAGAAAATAGGAGGTTCCATATTGTAATGAGCTGAAATGGCAGAGGCATGGATCTTAATTGATGAGAAGGATAGGCCTTTGTCCAGCATCTCAGTTAGGTATTGTAAAATCTGAGGAATATTTGGAACAAGCGGTTCAAGTCCTTGTGCCTGGTTCCAAGCACAGAATTTTTTCCATTTTTCTGCATAAGATTTCCTGGTGCTGGGCCTCCTGGCTTCCAAACTGACATCCATAACTGCTTTAGAGAGAGTTGTGTCCTGAGTAGTTACATTATTCACCATGCAGCCAGATTTAAGGTTCTGAGTTGGCTGTGCAGGATCTGATCGTTCTGTTGGGTCAGAAGACGAGGGATTTGAGGTAAAGTCCAGGCTGGGCCTTGAGACAAGCTCTTTAGGACTGGGTACCAGTGCTGGCGTGGCCAGTCTGGGGCAATCAGAATAATTTTTGGCTTCTCTTGTCTGACTTTTAGGAGTACCTTGGGGAGGAGAGGCAGTGGTGGAAAGGCATAAACTGTTAGGGTTTTCCAGCTGAATGATAGAGCATCCACCTTCCATGCTTGTGAGTGATAAGTCCTTGTGCAGAATCTCTGTAGTTGGCAGTTGTGATGGGGAGGCAAATAGATCTATGTCTGGGCATCCCCATTTCCTTGTTATCATGCTGAAGACTTGTGGATCTAGTTTCCACTCGTGAGGGTCCATGAGGTTTCTGCTTAGTCTGCCAGAGTATTTTTCTTTCCTGGCAGGAATTGTGCCTGTAGTTGTACTTGATAGGTCAGTGCTGTACTCCACAAAGTCATGGCTTGCCTGCAGAGGGGGTAGGAATGTGTTCCCCCTTGCTTATGTACCACATGACTGTAGTATTGTCCGTCTTTAGCAATAGCTGTCCTGGATGTAGTAGATCCTTGAAGGCTGTCAGGGCATTCTGTATAGCTAGCATCTCTTTTTGATTGATATGAAGATGCATTAGGTCTGCGGGCCATGTGCCCTGAATACATTTTCCCACCATGTGTGCCCCCCAGGCATAATCCGATGCATCTGTTGTTAGTGTCTGCCTGGCTGTGGGTAAAGTGAAAGGCTGTCCCTTGTTGTGGTGACAGGCCAGTGCCCACCATCGAAACTCCTGTTGCAGGCAGGGAATGAGAGTTATTACTGTTTCCAAGCTGTGGCAATGTTGAGTCCAAACACTTTTTAGATACCATTGTAGCTTCCTCATATGCAGTCTTGCATATGGAATTAGCAGGATGCAGGATGCCATGAAGCCCAAAGCCTGCAGAATTTTTCTTGCAGGTAGCTGGGTCTTTGTTGCCATTATTTGAAAGTAATGAGTCAGTTGCCTTTGTTTGTCTGGCGTGAGATAAGCCATCTGGGCAGTTGTAGTTAAGTTTGCCCCCAGGAATATTATCTCTTGAGAGGGCACTCGTTTTGATTTCTTTTCGTTTACTGTGTACCCTAGGCAAATTAGTAATCTTTTTACAAACGCCAGATGCTTTAGTAGAACGTCCTTGCTCTCTGCTTGAATAAGGCAGTCGTCCAAATAGGGATATATTTGAATTCCTTTTTGTCTGCAAAATGCAATTACTGGTGCCAGGCATTTTGTGAAGACCCTGGGCGCAGTAGATAAGCCAAAGGGCAGTGCAGAGAATTGGTAATGCATTGAGCCAGCTATGAATCTGAGGTATCTTCTGCAAGATTGTCTGATTGGGACAAGCAGGTATGCATCTTTGAGATCCAAAGTAACTAGCCAAGCCTTCTTGCCCAACATGGGTAGAAATTGCTGTAGTGTCAACATTTTCAATTTTGGAACGTCCAGGAAAGCATTTAGAGTAGACAGGTCCAGTATTGGTTTTCAGGCTTTGTCCTTTCTGGGTACCAAGAAAAGTGAGTAAAAACCTTGTCCCTGCTCTTGCTGTGGTGCTTTTTGAACAGCCCTCATGTCCATGAGAGCAGTAATTTGTTTTTGTGCCTCTGCCCATTGATTGTGTGGCAGGTCTGGCATACCTTTTGGCCTGGGTAGGGTGTGAAAAGTGGAATCTGTAACCCTGAGAAACAATATTCAGTACCCATTTGTCCTGGGTGATCATGTGCCAATTTTGTGAGAAAAGTGCTAGTTTTCCCCCTAAGGGTGCTGCCAAAAGGTAAGTGCTTGGCATTGGTAGAGGAAAATCATTGGGACGGTTTCCCATAAGGTTGTGATTTGTCTTCTCTGCCTTTGAGAGCTGAAGTACCCCATTGTTTAGGTCTGTATGAGCCTTGGGGCTGAGATCTGCCTCTTGGGCATCTGTATCTGCCTCTTTGTGGCCTGTCTGAGACTGGAAAGGACCAATTTTTAGAAGGCTAGTTCCTGCTAAATCTGGGTGGCTGAACCTATAAGAAATCTGTCTGCACTGATTTTGCTTTATCCTCCATTTTCTTTAACACCTCTTTTGCCTTAACACCAAAGTATTATGTTGTAATGGAGCATCCAATAATTTTGCTTTAACGTTATCAGGTAAACTCTGTTCTTTTAACCAAGCATGCCTTCAAATGACAGACCTGTAACAGCGGCTCTGCAAGAAGCCTCTAATGAATCAAAACCACATTGCAAAGTATGTTTTCCCACTTGTTCAGCTGCATGCAATAAATCCTGCATTTGCTTGTTTTCAGGACATTCAGAGCTTGTAAGCATTTTCTGTTTTAGCAAAGACATTAGGTATTGTTGATATTTAAGCATGTGAAACTGGCAGTTTAAAGCCCTTACAGCTAAAGTAGCAGAGGTGTAAACTCCCCCCCCCCCCCATCTGTCCAGTGCTCTAGAATCCCTATCAGAGGGAACAGGGTTTTTTGCAGTGGAAGCCTTGACCCCTTTGGGACCCTGAGAAATTGTTTCTGGATCAGCAGCAGGGTTTTTATAAAGAAATTTATGAGAATCTGGGACCCTGTAGTACCTATCTGGCTTAACTGGTGCAGGGGGTAAAGAATCAGGAGACAAACTGGATTCAGAAAATACATCAACAATATCTAGTACAGGGGGAATAGCAAGGGGCCTGTGCTGAGGCAATAAAAGAAAGTCTCTGAGCCTTTTCTTGGATTCTGAATAATTCTGGCTCTCCCAATGGAAATGCTCCCTCATGGTGTGCAGGGTTTCCCCAAAAGAGTAGTCCTCAGGAGGAGAGGCTGAAGGGATAGATTATTCAGCATCAGAATCCTCATAGGGAGGAAGAGAATATCCCTGTTCTGAAGAGGAATCAAAAGAAATAGAAACATGGTCAGAGGAGTCAGTCAGTGTCTTGCCTAGGCCTTTTATCAGGAGGGGGATGGGAAAGTACAGTTTTGTACCTAACATAAATGTAGATGTCCGATAGGAATGCATCTGCAGTCCTTACAAATGGGTTGTCCTGTCGTCAGGCAGCCCTTCGGTCGGCCGGATTCCAAAGTCTGGGTCTGGCTTCGGCTGGTGTCGCACTTCACCCGACGTCATCGCTGCAGTTTTTCGGGTATAAAGGCATCAGCCGACGCCATTTTCCTCAGTGTTTCTTGCCCCAGATGCCAGGTGCCCTCTTGGATGGCTAAATTTGGATAAATGCCAATGTTTCCAAATAGTAGAGAGCAAACACATAAAATAAGCATGTATGTACATATATACAAACAAATACACCATAATAGATCCCCCCCAAGCTAGCTGAAGGATGGCAAATACCCTAGGAGTACCACAGAGGGGAAGGTGGGTGGGTAATCCTGACTGCAGATGCATTCCTATCGGACATCTACATTTATGGTAGGTACAAAACTGTATTATGTCCTTCAAGGATGCATCCGCAGTCCTTACAAATGGGTAGAATACCATAGCTAAACTAGGGGAGGAGGAAAAAAGGAGAGATTATGGTGTATTTAGGATCCCTTGCAAAACAGCAGTGGCAAAACCTGCTCGGGATCTAGAGTATAAAGGTAAATTGTAATGCTTGGCAAATGTATGCACGGAGGTCCAAGTAGCAGCCTCTATAATGTCCTTGGTAGCCACTCCTCGTAAGAAAGCTGTGGTAGTGGCTGTAGCCCTTGTGGAGTGAGGCCTGATGTTCTCTGGAGTTTTCTTTCCATGGTAGGAGTAACAAAATCTAATGCAATTTCCTATCCATTTGGAGATTGTCTGTTTTGAAATTGGTTTTCCTTCCTTTCCTGCTGCATATGCTACCAGAAGCTGGTCAGTTTTTCTATTGGACTTGGTCCTGTCCAGGTAGTAGCGTAATTGTCTATGTACATCCAAGGTATGCAAGAACCTTTCTCCCCTGTTCTGTGGGTTGGGGAAGAATGTAGGTAGGTGGATAGCCTGGTTTAAAGACACTCTGGATACCACCTTAGGCATAAATGTAGGATTTGTTCTCATGGACACTCTATCTTGATGGAAGATCAGGAAGGGTTGCACTGCCATTAATGCCTGTAGTTCAGAGACCCTTCTTGCTGAAGTTATTGCCAGCAGGAAAGCAGTTTTCCAGGATAAGTATTGTAATTCTGCTGTTGCTGCTGGTTCGAAAGGAGGAAGTGTCAATTTTTCTAGCACAAAGTTCAAGTCCCATGCTGGCAATGGTGGTTTCCTGGGAGGGTTTACATTTTTAATTCCTCTCAGAAACTGTCTGAGCAGAGGATGAGAGAAGACAGGAGGATCCAAGCTGTATTCTGCTGAAATAGCTGATGCATGTATCTTGATGGAAGACTAGGACAGGCCTGTATGGAAGAGCTCTGCCAAGTACTCCAGGATGTTGGCTATGTTTACCAGTGTCACATCTTTTTCCTTTGCAGTACTCCAAATGAGATATCTTTTCCATTTTGCTGCATAATTCTTTCTTGTTGAAGGTCTACGAGCCTCCAGGATTATGTCTTTAACCCTTTGGGATAAATTTGGGTTAATTGCTCTTATGTAATGTTCCAGGCAGTTAGCTGCAGAGTTTTCAGGTTTGGATGCAGGATGTTGTAGTTGTTCTGTGTTAACAGTAATGGGATCAGGGGTAGTGTCCATATTTGTTCCCGAGACATGCTCCTCAGCAATGGGTACCAATGTTGTCTTGGCCAGTCTGGAGCTATCAGAATGATCCTTGGACGTTCCTCTTTGATCTTCAAAAGCACCTTGTGCATCAAAGGAAGTGGTGGGAATGCGTATGCTGTCAGGTTTTTCCAACTGAAAGATAGGGAGTCCACCTTCCAAGCAAGTGGGTGGTATGTCCTTGTGCAGAATTTCTTTAGCTGGTTATTGAGTGGGGATGCAAATAAGTCTATTTGTGGTAATCCCCATTCTCTTGTGATGGCTTTGAAGATGTCCGGATGCAGCCTCCATTCGTGGGCATCTGTGGTAGTTCTGCTTAATATGTCTGCTAGAATGTTTTCTTTTCCCGGTACATAAATTGCTTGTAACTGAATGTTGTAGCTCAGAGCCACATCCCATAGGTCCAGTGCCAGCCGGCATAGAGGATATGAATGTGTGCCTCCCTGTTTGTTGATGTACCACATAACTGTGGTGTTGTCTGTCCTTATCATCAACTGACCTTCTTGGAGAAATGGTCTGAATGACTGGATTGCCAATTTTACTGCCAGCATTTCCTTTAGATTTATGTGCAGGCGCAGCTGGTCTTGAGTCCATAAGCCTTGTATGCACTTGCCCAGCATGTGTGCCCCCCAACCGAGGTCTGAGGCATCTGTCGTGATTGTTTGGCTTGGTTGACTGTTGCAGAAGGGCAATCCTGTGTTTGATTGACAGGCCTGAGCCCACCATAGGAACTCTTGCTTCAGGCATGGGATTATTGGAATTTTGGTTTCTAGGCTGTGCTTGTGTTGGGACCACAAATTCTTTAGCTACCACTGTAGCTTTCTCATATGCATTCTGGCATGAGGGACCAGAATTATGCAGGATGCCATGAAGCCTAGGGCTTGTAGTACTTTTCTTGCAGTTAGATGGTTCTGCTTTGTTAATGCCAAGAAGTAGAGAGGTAGTTGCTCTTTCTTTTCTGCAGTTAGGAATGCCATTTGTTTTGATGTGTCCAGCTCTGCACCCAGAAAGGTTATTCTTTGGGATGGAATCAGCCTTGACTTTTTTATATTGACTGTATATCCCAGGGCTTGCAGCAGGTAAATGACTCTTTGTAAGTCTTCTGTTAGCTTGCTTTTGTTGTCCGCTTGTATCAGGCAGTCGTCCAGGTAGGGATAAATTTGGATCCCCTGAAGTCTGCAATGAGCAATTACTGATGCCAGGCATTTCGTGAACACTCTGGGCGCAGTAGATAAGCCAAAGGGCAATGCTGAGAATTGATAATGCTCTGATCCTGCAAGAAATCTGAGGTATCTTCTGCAAATTGGTCGTATGGGGACGTGCAGGTATGCCTCCTTGAGATCTAGAGTTACCAGCCAAGACTCCTTGCCCAGCATGGGAAGAAGCTGCTGTAGGGTCAGCATTTTGAATTTTGGAACAATGAGGAATGTGTTTAAAGCGGACAGGTCTAGAATAGGCCTCCATTTGTTCTCTTTTCTTGGTACCAGGAAGAGTCTGGAGTAAAATCCCTTTCCTTGCTCCATAGACGGTACCTTTTCCACAGCTCTCATTCTTAATAGTTGAGATATTTGCTTTAGAGCTTCTGCCCTTTGAGTAGGTGGTAGGTTTGGCATTCCTCTCTTTCCTGGTAGAGTATGGAAATGGAACCTGTCACCTTGGTCTATAGTTTGCAAAATCCATTTTTCCCTTGTGATGCAATGCCAGTTCTTTGAAAATAGGGTTAGCTTTCCGCCTAAGGGTGCTTCTAGTTGTTCCCTGGTAGGCGGTGCCACAGCCAAGTCACTGTGATTGTGTTGTTGTAGTGGTGGTGGCTGCGTCCGTGCCTCTCTGGTTGTTACCTTGCCACTGGTGTCCCCTGTAGGCACCCCTGGATTGATTTCTGCCTCTAGAACACCTATTCCTGCCTCTCTGTGTCTTAAAGGAGTCCGGAAAGGACCAATTCTTGGAGGGCCAGTTCCTGCTAAACCTTGGCGGTTGAACCTGTAAGAAATCTTTCACTGTTTGTACAGATTTCGCCTTCTCTTCCATCTTTTTTAGTACCTGCTGTGCAGGGGAACCAAATAAATTGACCTTGTCCATGGGTGCATCCAAAAGCTTTGATTTGACATGGTCTGGTAATGCCTGTTCTTTCAACCATGCATGTCTCCTGATAACTGTGCCAGTCATGGCTGATCTAAAGGAAGCCTCCAGTGCATCATAGCCACATTTTAAAGAATGGTTACTAACCTGCTGTATGTTATGTACCATATCCTGAACATATTTTTTATCTAAAGATTCTTCAGAGGACAGCTTTTTAGTTAACTGGTCAAGCATAAACTCTTGATATTGAATCATATGAAATTGGCAGTTCAAAGCCCTAGCTGACAAGGTAGCAGAGGTGTAAACTTTTTTACCCCATCTCTCTAAGAATCTGGATTCCCTTTCAGAGGGGAGGGGGTTTTTAGTAGAAGTAGCTGCTACAGCTTTAGGGCCCTGGGAGATCGTCTCTGGATCTGCAAAAGGAGCCTTGTATAAATGGTGATGAGTGTCCGGGACCCTGTAGAACCTATCGGGCTTAGCAGGAGCCGGAGGTAATGAATCAGGAGCAGTGCAAGCATCATTAAATGCATCATCTACAACAGAAAGAACTGGAGGTATAGCTAAAGGCCTATGTTGTGGCAAATGTAGAAAGGTTCTAAGCCTTTTTCTGGAGTCTGAGAAATCTTGACCCTGCCACTGAAATTGTTCCCTCATAGCATGCAAGGTTTCCCCAAAGGAAAATTCCTCAGGTGGAGAGCCTGAAGGAATGGACTCTTCAGCATCAGAGTCTTTGTAAGGGGAATAAGGAGCCTCAGGAGGGTCTGTATGTTCTGAGTCATCAGAGGAATCATCTGTGGATACTGGCTCAGGGGGCTCTGCTCTAGGCCTCTTTTCTGGAGGTGGGTGAGAGGTCCTGTCTGGATGAGGGTGGAATCCACGAATTAAAGAAATGAGATCCTCAGCCAAAGAAAGCATATGGGAACTGGTGCTGGGCCTGTGTAAGGGGGGTTTGGCAGGCACCGTTTTTGAAGCTTTGGCTGCTTTGGCCCTGGCAAAGGCCTTAATAGACATGGCTGCAGGAGGCCTAGCAGCTCCACGTGCAGGGGAAGAAATATCCAGGGGAATAGTGTCTGATAATTCCTGAGAAACCGCAACAGAAGGTTGGATTTCAGAAGCCGATTCTACCAGGGTAGAGGAGGCCTCGGTAGAAGGCATGGTTTCGGCTGAAGAAAGAACCGCTTGCTCGGTTTCGGCCGAAACCGAGACACTCGCGGTTTGCTTAATCGCGGTTTCGGCCGAAACCGCGGACCGCGAGTGTCAGTCCTTTTCTTTGCGTTTTTTGGTAATTTGCGTAGTCGGAGGATCCGACGGCATAATATAGGCAAAATCAGAGCCGAAAATCTGTTCAGCAAACTCCGACCGACGTCTAAGCGTCCATCGGTTAAAAGAAGCACAGGCTAGACAAGCTGCTACGTCGTGGTCTGGGCCTAAACAATGTATGCAGTAGGAGTGGAAATCTTTATGAGGTATTTGTTTCCCACAAGATAAACAGTTATTCACTTTCTCTGACATCGGCTGAGGCAAGAAAGAGTCCCCAACGGGGTACTTAGCTTTAGAAGTCTTGAAGTAGTATTCGGTAGTAGTAATATCTGGATCTGACCGACCGGCACTTGCGAACAGCTTCTGCTTCGGGCGCCACGCGGCAAGAAAGACTGGGGAAAATGGCGTCGGCTGATGCCTTTATACCCGAAAAACTGCAGCGATGACGTCGGGTGAAGTGCGACACCAGCCGAAGCCAGACCCAGACTTTGGAATCCGGCCGACCGAAGGGCTGCCTGACGACAGGACAACCCATTTGTAAGGACTGCAGATGCATCCTTGAAGGACATCCCCTGATCAAAGTAATTAGGTTCTCGGCCATTTTAAGCATCTGTTTCTTTGGCATGGATAGTAAATACAAATAAGGCTCCAGGTCCTTTCTTCACTGAGAATAAAACAAGTTTTTAATAGTATGCTTAAAGCGCGGTCAATTACGTTACACTTTTCGTCAGTTGAAAATAACCGACTTCTTCAGAAGCTGAAAACAATGGGTGCACAAACACAACACTTAAATACTGTCACATGCAATTCAAGTCTTGAGCTATTAGTAATTTAAATTAATCCACCTGGTGGTGGTTGTCATGGTATCCTGGCAGACAATAGCCTACAAGAACAAGCACAAAGACAGTAACACTAACAATTGTTCATATTGCATTTCCGCGATTGCACAAACAGTAAATACCACACATCCAAGTTTGAGTTCCTAACTTATTACGTTATAAAATTAAATAAAGTGGAATACTCAAACCTTTTAAAGTTTTTTAAAAAAACTCAATACGAGTCGAGGTGGTGATCCAAAGTGAACAGGCTGCTCAGGAACAAATTAATGTTCCTAGTTGTAGGGTCCTGTTAAACAGTAGTGGAGACTTTAAGGTTTTCAACTATACTGACTATGATATCAGCACGGACACTATTGAACTGTTGTCCAAGGGCAACACTTTTGTGCCGACCTCCCACTTTGACCTGGCAAACACCTTGGTTGATTTAAAGCTATTTACCAGAAAGCTCAACTTAGGATTGCTATTAGGTAATAGGTCAAACCAGAGGTCTGAACTTTACGTGTCTAGTGTCTTCAACCCCCCATTGCACCCAGCACTAATGTTATTTGAAAAGGTAACTGAAATGGACATGAGGAATTTAAAAAAACAAAATAGTAAATTTAAGTTTAGAGATCTGAACACCAGTAAAAATGAAAGAGAGGAACTCTCCCTCCTCAGAAAAGCTCAGGTGCGAATTATGAAACCAGATAAAGGGGGAGGCGTTACTATAATGGCAAATGACGACTACACCAATAGGATGAACCTCATTCTGGACGGGGAAGGTTACTCAAAAGTAACCATTAACGAAATGAATGGGGCACACCAGAAGGTCAAGGCCTTTATAGAAGAACTATATGTGGAAGCTAGGATTGACAGGGACACCTATATATACTTACAACAACAGACACCCAGGACACCGGTGCTATTTGGGATCCCTAAAATCCACAAGGATGTCAACAATCCCCCTATGAGACCACTGGTGGATGGGAGGAAAAGTATCACTTACACGTGTAGTAAACTTCTAGACAGTATACTACAAGGGTATGTCAGAAAAGAAAAGCAAATAACTAAAGACTCATGGTCCTTTTTGGAGGCAATCAACTTGGTTGACTTCCATCCTGAGAGCTTACTGGTAACAATTGATGTCAAGGACTTGTACTCATCAATTCCCCACGACATAGCTATGGACTGGGTAGGGGCAATGTTAAAGTTGCTGAAGGCACCCAGTGAGGAAATTCAGCTGGTACGTGAATTGATGGATACAGTCCTTTCATACAACTATTTAATGTTCGATGAAGTATTGTACCATCAAAAAATTGGTGTTGCCATGGGCTCACCAAGTGGAGGAAGTATAGCAAACCTGGTTATGGCATACTGGGAGAGAAACAATATTCTATCAGTGGAAGTTACTATCTTGAAATTAAAGTTCTACACTAGATTTCTCGACAATATATTTACGATATATCAAGGAACAGAACTTGAAATCAACAATTTGATGTTAGCCCTTAACAACTCCACTGAGTTTCTCTCCTTTACGTTCAAATATAATAAAAATAGGATTGACTATTTGGACATTGATTTAAGTAAAGACTACGATAACCACATGTGGGTCTCCAAAATACATCGCAAAGAAACCTACTCTAACTCTATGCTACACTACTCCAGTTGTCATCCTAGGCACCAAAAGAGATCGGTGGTCAAGGGACAACTTGTTAGAGCGGCACGTATGTCCAGCAAAGAAAAAGACTTCCTGGAAGAATGCCAGACCTTGACCCAGTTTTTCCTGAAGCGAGGGTATCCACCCTCGTTTTTAAGTGAGATTACGGAGGAGGTCAAACGTAAAAGAAGTTTGAACGTATATATTCCATTGTTAAACAACGACCACAACAGGAATACTGGAACTGCTTTGGTTGACACTCTAACTTCTGACAACTCAAACTTTTCTTGTGGCTTTTGCTGTACGTTCAATATTGACTTCCTTAGAATTAACAACATAATATTGAAAAATTGGGAGTTCTTGACAAATGATAACGACTTCCAAAATGTAGTACCCAGTAGGCCTAAAATAATATACAAACGGGGACCTAACTTAAAAGAACTTTTAGAAGGCATTAAGCAACCATACACGACTAAACTGGGTATGTTTAAATGCCAAATGTGCAAGTACTGTCACTGTATTGAGGAAGGTGTTAACTTTGTAATAGGGGACCAAAAGTTTAGATCTTACTCTAGGTTCGACTGTAATAGTAAATTAGTGGTATACCTCGCTAAATGCTTGCGCTGCCCAGCTTTCTATATCGGGAAAACCGATAGAAAGCTAAGGGAGAGGATATACGAACACTTGTACAGTATTAGGACTGCGAGAACGACTAATGCTCTGGCTAGACATGTACTTGACAATGTGGGTCACCAATTTGAATTTAGGGTAATTGACCAACAGATCAGGGATATCAGAGGAGGGTACGACTCACTTAAATTGGAGAGAAAAGAACTTCTCTGGCAGTTACGGACCAATGCTAATCAGAAACCGGGTATAAACGAAATGACATCTATCACCTGTATCCTTAAACTCAAAAATCTGGAAAGGTGAACCAAGTTGAATGATTAGAATTGACCTTTAGTGGATAACACCAAACTGACATGGACCAGCTAAATTTAAAACTTATAAGGGTGATCACAGGTTTTTTTACATAACAGTAGTGAGATACCCCCAGTAAGGTGTCAAAAAGGGCAGTGGAATAACATAAGTGTCAATGAGAGAACTTTTCCCCCCCTTTTTCCTCTTGAGTTTAGAGCTGCACCACCATGTTACTATTACAATATCCAACAAAATTCTCTCCTGTATTGGACGGTCAAGTTAGCCGTAATAAACGAGACGCATCAGGCTAACTGACCATCTCAATGGTTGGACCATTACGGTCTTACCACTATGATGGAGTAGTTGAGGCTTCCCTTACAAGTGCGGCTGCATCTTGATAGTGGTGAGGGCATTACGGCCCCTCTACAACACAATTATTTATAGTACTACGACCTAGTCCCTTTATGAGACACTGCTATTATTTTTAACTTTTAACCAAGCTTATGTTCTTATTAAATGTAACTATAGCTATGGTGTTTTTCTTACATTTTAATTTATTTTAACACTATTTTATTTCCTTAACGTGTGTTCTTATAATGGTTCACTTTTCTACATAAAGACACGTTCATTTAAAATGACCTGCAACTCAATACCAATTTTGTACCCAGAGATGGTTTAACGACAATGTGAGAGAGGCGACGTATATACTACGCTACGTTAAAGGCAATACCGTAAAATACTTAAAAATATTTAAAACATTAAAGTTTACATTCCTAAATTTAAGTAAATTATTAAAATTTACAGGAAGTTTAAAAATTGCTGACAGGCTCCACTAGGTTTGATCAGGACCACAATAAGTACGGACTTGGTTTCGTACTGTTGTTTTTTTACTCACTAAAGAGAAAGGTAGAGAAAGTCTTGTATACACCCCCTCGACTCGTATTGAGTTTTTTTAAAAAACTTTAAAAGGTTTGAGTATTCCACTTTATTTAATTTTATAACGTAATAAGTTAGGAACTCAAACTTGGATGTGTGGTATTTACTGTTTGTGCAATCGCGGAAATGCAATATGAACAATTGTTAGTGTTACTGTCTTTGTGCTTGTTCTTGTAGGCTATTGTCTGCCAGGATACCATGACAACCACCACCAGGTGGATTAATTTAAATTACTAATAGCTCAAGACTTGAATTGCATGTGACAGTATTTAAGTGTTGTGTTTGTGCACCCATTGTTTTCAGCTTCTGAAGAAGTCGGTTATTTTCAACTGACGAAAAGTGTAACGTAATTGACCGCGCTTAAGCATACTATTAAAAACTTG
Source organism: Protopterus annectens (assembly GCF_019279795.1). Classification (NCBI taxonomy): domain Eukaryota; kingdom Metazoa; phylum Chordata; order Ceratodontiformes; family Protopteridae; genus Protopterus; species Protopterus annectens. The sequence goes on from NC_056732.1 coordinate 171,914,446, forward strand.
TTTTATTCTCAGTGAAGAAGGGACCTGGAGCCTTATTTGTATTTACTAGTTGGTGTTTTCCGATATTTCTCAGTCTGTTATCTTTGGCATGGATGACTGTCCAGGAGAATGATGTACTTGTTTCTTTGTCTTTAAAGGTGTTTTAGACTTTGCCTTGGCTGCTGAAGAGGTCTTGATAGTAAGCTGTGTAGGTCTGAAAACACCCTCAGAAGCCAATGCCTGCTCAGTGGCTCCGGACCTATCTGAGGGAATAGTTTCCATAGGCCCAATACCTTGAGTTTCCAGAGGCCTAGTTGTCTCCACGTGGGAGTCGGAGGCGGCCTGTGGCTCTGAGGTAGCGGGTGTCAGAGGCTGCGAAAAGCGCCTCACTGAGAACTGGCGAACGGCATAGAAGAGGCTTCGTCAGTTTTGGACCTCGGATGCCTGTCCTCTTCTTTGTCCTTGCGCTTTTTATGAACTCCGGTCGTCGGTTGTTCCGACGGCATTATGTAGTTGAACCTTCGGCCAAAGTAATGTAAAGCAAAATCGAACCGACGCTTAATAGTGCGTTGGTTGAATCTAGCACAAAACCGACAACTAACAACGTCGTGGTCAGGGCCTAGGCAAGGAATACAGTAAGAATGAAAATCCTTATGAGGTATTTGCTTCCCACAAGAAATACAATTGTTAACGTTTACTGACATCAGTCTGGAGCAAGAAAAAGTTTCCCCAACGGGGTACTTAGCTTTATTGAAGACTTCGGATCTGAAATTCAATTTCGAAAATCGCAGGAGTCGGCCAACCAGCACTTGCGAACTGCTTTTACTTCGGGCACCACACGTCAAGAAAGACTGAAGAAAATGGCGTCGGCTGCATCTTGTATTGCCCTGGCGCACTGACGTCAGGGAAGAGGCGACAGCAACAGATGCCGGACCAGGACTTTGGAATTCAGGCCGACTGCAGGTAGCCTGCCAGCAGGATAACCTAAGTGTAATGACTGCAACAGTGAAACACGATGATCAGGAAACAGGCAGTGCTTTGGGAAAACACTCTTTCCTCCAACTTACCTGTTACCCTTGATGTACCTCAAGGATCCATTTTGGGCCCCCTTTCTATTCTCTATCTTTATAAATGATCTATTAGTATCCCCCAAGCTGTAACAATACAATACGCTGACAACTCCTCAGCCACAGGGCCTTCTGAACTGCAGTCCCTCACTCAAAATACCTTTGAACATTTAGAAGAACAGTTTCTCCAGCAATGTCTCCTCCTTAACCCCAAAAAGACAAAAAGTACAGTTTTGTACCTACCATAAATGTAGATGTCCGAACTGGATAGCATCTGCAGTCATAACAACTGGGTTGTCCTGTCGTCAGGCAGCCCTTCAGTCGGCCGGATTCCAAAGTCCGGGTCCGGCTTCGGCTGATGTCGCACTTCACCCGACGTCATCTCTGCTGGTCTTCGGGTATAAAGGCATCAGCCGACGCCATTTTCTTCAGTGTTTCTTGCCCCAGATGCCAGTTGCCCTCCCTGGAAGGCTAAATTTTAGATAAATGCCAATGTTTGCAAAAGGATAGAAGGCAAACTCAGAAAATAAGCATGTATGTACATATATACAAACAAATACACCATAAGAGACTCCCCCCACCAGCTAGCTATTAGGAGGGTAAATACCCTAGGAGTACCACAGAGGGAAGGAGGAGGGTAATCCTGACTGCAGATGCTATCCAGTTCGGACATCTACATTTATGGTAGGTACAAAACTGTACTATGTCCTTCATGGATGCATCTGCAGTCATAACAACTGGGTAGAATACCATAGCCAACTAAGGGGAGGAAAAATAGATTATGGTGTGGTTAGGATCCCTTGCAGTACAGCAGTGGCAAACCCTGCTCGGGATCTGGAGTACAAAGGTAAATTATAATGCTTGGCAAATGTATGCACGGAGGTCCAAGTAGCCGCCTCAATAATGTCCTTGGTTGCCACTCCTCGTAAGAAGGCTGTGGTAGTGGCTGTTGCCCTTGTAGAATGAGGCCTTATGTTCTGTGGAATTGGTTTTCCATGGAAGGAGTAACAGAATCGTATGCAATTTCCTATCCATTTGGAGATTGTCTGTTTGGAAATAGCTTTTCCTTCTCTTCCTGTTGCATAGGCTACAAAAAGCTGGTCAGTTTTTCTGTTATTTTTTGTTCTGTCCAGGTAGTAGCGTAACTGTCTATGTACATCCAAGGTATGCAGCATTCTTTCCCCTCTGTTTTGAGGGTTGGGGAAGAAGGTAGGAAGGTGGATTGCCTGGTTTAAAGACACTCTGGATACCACCTTAGGCATAAATGTAGGATTAGTCCTCATGGACACTCTATCTTGGTGGAAGATTAGGAAGGGCTGTACTGCCATTAGGGCCTGAAGTTCAGACACCCTCCTTGCTGAGGTTATTGCCAGTAGGAAAGCAGTTTTCCACGATAGATGCTGTAGCTCTGCTGTTGCTGCTGGCTCAAAGGTGCAGTGTCAGCTTTTCTAGTACAAAGTTCAAATCCCAAGCTGGCAATGGTGGTTTCCTAGGGGGTTTTACATTCTTAATCCCTCTGAGGAACTGCCTGAGTAAAGGATGTGAAAAGACAGGTGGATCAAAGCTGTATTCTGCTGAAATAGCTGATGCATGTATCTTGATGGAGGAGTAGGACAGGCCTGTATGCAGAAGTTCTGCCAAATACTCCAGAATGTTAGCCATAGCTATATTTGACACATCCTTTCCTCTTTCAGCACTCCAAATGACAAATCTTTTCCATTTTCCTGCATAGTTCCTTCTTGTTGAAGGTCTGCGGGCTTCAAGGATAATGTCTTTCACCCTTTGGGAAAGTTCTGGATTAGTTGTTGCTATGTAATGTTCCATGCAGTCAGTTGCAACGTTTTTAGGTTTGGATGCATGATGTTGTAGTTGTTCTGAGTTAACATCAAAGGCCTCAGGGGTATTGACCACATCTTGTCCCGAGACATGATCCTTAGCAATGGGTACCAGTGTTGTCTTGGTCAGTTTGGAGCTATCAGGATTATCGTTGGACGCTCCTCCTTGATTTTTAGTAATACCTTGTGTAGCAAGGGAAGAGGTGGGAATGCATATGCTGTCAGACCTTTCCAGCTGAAGGAGAGCGAGTCCACTTTCCATGCAAGTGGGTGGAATGTCCTTGTGCAGAATTTTTTGAGCTGGTGATTGAGAGGGGAAGCGAATAGATCTATCTGTGGCATTCCCCATTTCTTTGAGATGGTCTTGAAGATGTCCGGGTGTAGCATCCATTCGTGAGCATCCGAGGTGGTTCTGCTTAATATGTCTGCTAGAGTATTCTCCTTCCCTGGTACGAATATTGCCTGTAACTGGATGTTGTAGCTGAGTGCCAGGTTCCAAAGGTCCAAGGTCATTCTGCACAGGGGTATGAATGAGTGCCTCCCTGTTTGTTGATGTACCACATGACAGTGGTGTTGTCTGTCCTTATCATCAATTGGCCTTCTTTGAGGAATGGTCTGAAGTTTTGGATTGCCAGTTTTACTGCCAGCATTTCTTTTAGGTTGATGTGCAGGTGAAGCTGGTCCCAATCCATAATCCTTGTGCGCATTTGCCCAGCATGTGGGCCCCCCATCCTAGGTCTGAGGCGTCTGTTGTGATGGTTTGGCTTGCTTGATAGTTGTGAAAGGGTAGGCCAGGGTTTGACTGGCATGCTTGAGCCCACCATAGGAACTCCTGTTTTAGGCATGGTATTAGTGGAATTTCTGCTTCTAGGCTGTGCCTGTGTTGGGACCATAAATTCTTTAGGTACCACTGTAGTTTTCTCATATGTAGCCTGGCATGTGGAACTAAGATTATGCATGATGCCATGAAGCCCAGGGCCTGCAGAACTTTTCTTGCTGTTAGCTTGTTCCGTCTTGTTAGTGCCAAGAAGTAAAGAGGGAGTTCTTTTTGCTTTTCTGTAGTTAGGAATGCCATTTGTTTTACTGTGTCCAATTCAGCCCAAGAATGTCCTTGTTTGGGATGGTATCAGCCTTGACTTTTGTAAATTGACTGTGTATCCCAGAGCTTGTAGCAAGTAAATGACCCTTTGTAAATCTGTTGTCAGCTTGCTTGGGTTGTCCCCTTGTAGCAGACAGTCGTCCAGGTATGGATAAATTTGAATTCCCTGTAGTCTGCAGTGAGCGATCACTGATGCCAGGCATTTTGTGAATACTCTGGGTGCAGTAGATAAGCCAAAGGGCAATGCTGAGAATTGATAGTGCTCTGATCCTGCAAGAAATCTGAGGTATCTTCTGCAAATTGGTCGGATGGGGACGTGCAGGTATGCCTCCTTGAGATCTAGAGTTACCAGCCAACACTCCTTGCCCAGCATGGGAAGAAGTTGCTGTAGAGTCAGCATTTTGAATTTTGGGACAATGATGTATGTATTTAAGGTGGACAGGTCGAGAATAGGTCTCCAACTTTTTTCCTTTCTTGGAACTAGGAATAGTCTGGAGTAAAATCCTTTGCCTTGTTCTGTTCTTGGAACTCTTTCCACAGCTCTCATCTTTGTTAATTGCATTATCTGTTGTAGAGCTTCTGTTTTTTGATTTGGAGGCAGGTTTGGCATTCCTCTTTTGACTGGTAAAGTGTGGAAGTAGAACCGGTAACCTTGGTCTATGGTTTGCAAAATCCACTTGTCTTTTGTGATATAGTGCCAGTTCTTTGAAAATAAGGTTAATTTTCCGCCTAATGGTGCTGCTATTTGTTCCCTGGTAGGCGGAGTTAGAATCAAGTCACTGTGTGTCTGTGCCTCTGTTATTACCTTGCCACTGTCGTCCTCTGTAGGCACCCCCTCTGGATTGATTTCTGCCTCTGGAACGTCTATTCCTGCCCCTTTGGGATCTTGTGGAGTCAGGAAAGGACCAGTTTTTGGCAGGCCAGTTCCTGCTAAACCTTGGGGGCTGAACCTGCAAGAAATCTTTTACTGTTTGGACAGATTTTGCCTTTTCTTCCATTTTCTTCATTACCTGCTGGGCAGGCGTACCAAACAAACTGGCCTTATCCATAGGAGCATCTAATAACTTAGCTTTAACATGATCCGGTAAGACCTGTTCCTTCAGCCATGCATGTCTTCTTATCACTGTGCCAGTCATGGCTGATCTAAATGAAGCCTCCAGTGCATCATAGCCACATTTCAGTGAATGGTTACTAACCTGTTGTATGTTATTTACCATCTCTAATACATATTTCTTATCTATAGAGTCATCAGAGGATAGCTTTTTAGTTAACTGATCAAGCATAAACTCTTGGTATTGTATCATGTGAAACTGACAGTTTAAAGCTCTGGCTGAGAGAGTAGCTAAGGTGTAAACCTTTTTGTCCCATCTGTCTAAAGACCTGGCTTCCCTTTCAGAAGGAATAGGATTTTTTGCTGTGGTCGAGGCTACTGCCTTAGGCCCCTGGGATATAGTTTCGGGGTCTGCAAGTGGGGCCTTGTATAGGTGATGATGGGTGTCTGGTACCCTGTAAAATCTATCTGGTTTGGCAGGGGCTGGAGGTAAAGAATCTGGTGCAGTGCAGACATCATTAAAAGCATCGTCCACAACAGATAGGACAGGAGGTATAGCTAAGGGCCTATGTTGTGGAAGGTGTAGAAAGGTCCTAAGTCTTTTTCTGGAATCTGAGTAATCCTGTTGCTGCCATTGGAAATGTTCTCGCATGGCATGCAAGGTTTCCCCAAAGGAGAATTCTTCTGGTGAGGAAGCAGCTGGGATGGATTCTTCAGCATCTGAGTCTTCATAATTGGAGAAAGGAGCCTCTGGCTGGTCTGTAATATCGGAGTCATCCGCAGAATCATCAGAGGACCCAGGCTCTGGGGGCTCTGCTCTAGGTCTCTTCTCTGGGGGCTGCGAGGCCCTGTCTGGGTGAGATTGAGATCCCCTAATTAAGGTTATTAAATCTTCTGCCAGAGTAAGCATTTGTGCACTAGAAGTGGGCCTGGTTGAGGGGGGCTTAACAGGCACTGATTTAGTAGACTTGGCTGCTTTAGCCCTGGCAATGGCCTTAATTGACATGGCTGCAGGAGGCCTAGCACCACCACGTGCTGGGGTAGAGACATCCAAAGGGATGGTGTCTGATAAGTCACTAGGAACCACTGGAGTAGGTAAAATATCTGAGGTCGATTCAGGTAATGTAGCAGGAACCTCAGAAGTAGTCATAGATTCAGCTGTGCTTTGATCAGTTTTCTCGGTTTCGGCCGAAACCGAGACACTCGCGGTTTGCTTAACCATGGTTTCGGCCGAAACCGTGGACCGCGAGTGTCGGTCTTTTTCTTTGCGTTTAACAATTTGGGAAGTCGGAGGATCCGACGGCATAATGTACGCAAAAACAGAACCGAAAAACTGTTCAGCAAACTCCGTGCGACGCCTAAGCGTTAAATCGGTTGAATGAAGCACAGGCGAACAGGCTGCTATGTCGTGGTGTGGGCCTAGACAAGGCAAACAGTAAGAGTGGAAATCTTTATGAGGTATTTGTTTCCCACAAGTTAAACAGTTATTGACTTTTTCTGACATCGGCTGAGGCAAGAAAGAGTCCCCAACGGGGTACTTAGCTTTTAGAAGTCTTCGAAGTAGTATTCGGTAGTAGTAATCTCTGGATCCGACCGACCGGCACTTGCGAACAGCTTCTGCTTCGGGCGCCACGCGGCAAGAAAGACTGAAGAAAATGGCGTCGGCTGATGCCTTTATACCCGAAGACCAGCAGAGATGACGTCGGGTGAAGTGCGACATCAGCCGAAGCCGGACCCGGACTTTGGAATCCGGCCGACTGAAGGGCTGCCTGACGACAGGACAACCCAGTTGTTATGACTGCAGATGCATCCATGAAGGACATCTATTGCTATTTATACCTACACAAAAGTCCACCCCACTTCACTTTTCTATCAAATTGAAAAATGGAACAGTCATATCTCCTGACACTACCACCAAACTCTTAGGAGTAACTACTGACCACAGCCTTAATTATGATGCTCATATCAACACCACAATAAAATCAGTAAACTGAAAACTAGGCTCCCTCTATAAAATTAAACCTTTTCTTACTCTCATAGCTAGAACTACTATTGCCCATACCCACCTTATCTCAACTCTTTTATGCTTCTCCTATATATACAAATCTATCCAAAGCCAACCTCCACAAGCTTTCAATTTCCTACAATAATATTGCTAGATTTGCCACCAGCTCGCCTTTTAGAAACCACCACTGCCAAAATCTGAATCAACTGGGTTGGCTTGAATTGCGTAATCAAATCTTATTCCATCAACTGATTATTGCCCATAAAACCCATCAGCCCATGTAAAAATCTTTCAAACCTATGCTCAGCTAATAATCTTATTGTATCCGGACATCAACCCAACAATAAAGCAGGAGATTCCCTTCTCTCCAACACGGTGGGGAAAAGTTGGAACCTACTTCCTAGTGAAGTTACATCTCTGTCCTCTACTACACTTTTCAAAAAGAAACTCAAATCACACCTTACCAGCCACTGGCTATGTCCCTGTACTAACCCTGACTAAGACTTTCTCTGTCTATTTTCATCTTTATTAGTTTTTCCTATGCTATTACTCACTTTATTGCCACTTTAAACCCTCTACCTTCTAGTTGTACTTATTGTACCCAGGAAAGTGGGAATTGACATCTCTCTGTCTCTTTTATGAGTCCCCCACCACTAACTCTCCAATCCTGTTTTTAACTAGTCTGTTCTCATGTTACTTGCTCTTAACCTTGAGCTGGGAATCAAAAAGGGTTATCTTAATTCATGTTAGTTCTACATGTTCTACTGTATTCCATGTATGCTAAATTGCCTTGTAACACCTGTTTTTTGTCTGTCAAGCTATTTGTAACTTTAATGTTCTGTAACTGAAGTTTTAATGTTCCGTTTCTTTATCTGTTTTATTTGGAGCTTTTCTCCCCGGGCCTCTACTGAAAATGGACATATATCCAGTTAAACTAGCCCGGTCAACAAATGTAAAATAAAAAAATAAAAAAATAAATACATTTTACTGATTCAGCAATACCAATACATATGGGGACACAATATGAAGTACTTAGGAGTATAGATTAAAAGGAATCTGCTATGGCAGCTAAGGATATGTGGGAAGACACTAAACAAAGGATAATACAAAACTGAAAAAATGGACGTCCTTGATTAGGGATATGGATAGTAAGATACAAGCAGTGAAAATGTGTCTAATCCCTTTAGCTGCATACATAATTGGTAAGCATTTGCCTGACTTAAGAGTTGAGGGAATTTATTATTGAGGGAAAGAGGGAAAAAGTTAAGCAGAAAAAGTTCATTCTCCCCACAGAACAAGTTGGCATGTATGGACCCCATTTGAATGGATGCTTTAGAGCTACTCATCTAACCATCTGCCTCTTATGTATATGAGGCTTATCAATCAAGATGGAAAGGGATGAAGAAATTGAGTGAATCAGGGAAATAAGAGAGAGATGGATTTTGGATGTAGGTCCTTACGGGAAATAATCATACAGGATTATATTCATGAAGCAACAGAAAGTTTTCCAAGAACTAAGCCAACATGGAAATATAGAAGGAAATTTTTGTAGTAGGGATAATTACAAGTTGTGGGATAGAAAATAGCCAAGAAGGGGGATGGATTTTATCAGAGAAAATTATCAAAAAAAAAGATATTGAAAGCAATTTAAGAGAGGGAAAGGTAATAGGTCAAGCTGAAGTTTGGACTGCAGATTACTTGTATTCTATTAATCCCTTATAGGGAAGGCAAAGTGAAAGGGAAACCAAGTGAAATATAAGTTCTGGTAGAGTTTTTAGTTAAGTCTGGAAAAGAAGTTGTTCTTAAAAAGGAAGGGTATATAAAATATCACATAACTACAAGAATCCAGCACAGAAGGTTAAAAAAAAAAAGACTGGTGCATACTTTGGAGTCATACAGATGACCTTCTACTGTTCGTTAGTAAATTGCCTTTCCAGTCTGTCTTTTCAAAGTCCAGAAGAGTTAGGATTTTTGCTCAAAAGTGCTTAAAAAGCTATTTTTATGACAGTAAATGGAGGCGTGAGGAGAAAGACAGAGGTAATTGGGAGCATGTATTTGGGAAGTGTAACAAGTTGACAGATTTTAAAAATTCACTACAGAGTACTTTGTCAGAAATGATCTGGAAGCAAATTATTGTAGCTAAAGAAAATTATTCGTTTGATCTGGAACACAGTAAAGTTTACTAAGTTTAATGCTACTGGCTGCAAAAACGATAGCAATTACTCAAAAATTGAGATCAAAATCTAAATCAAATGTAATTAAAGTCATGAATATTGTAAAGCAAATAAACTGGAGGTGGGATCTTTAAAAACCGGAGCAAATTACATAAATAAATATTTTTTGGAAATGATACATGCAGAATAATGCTCAGTGGAAAAGTGGGGTTTAAGGGATGGGAGGGATTGGGCAATTTATGTAATGTGTGATAATTGCTAAAATGTATACTGCAAGAAAACAATGAAACATCACTATGGTTTGTTTTACTTTCTATTAATGGATGTGTACCCATAATAAAAAAAAAAAAGATGTTTTAAAAACATTCACAATTCTTTGACTTTGTGCTGTTGCATACAGCAGCAGCTTAGTGTTTTCATGAGATAAGCCTGATAAACCTTTCACCGTGTGAAAATGAACAAACCCAATAACCATTGACAGCAGCTTCACTAATTGGCCTAGCTCTGTAACCTAAGAACTACAACTCTTTGGCTGAATCAGGGAAGGAAGACAGGACCTGATTAAAAAAAAAAAAAAAAAAACATTAACACTTTTTAAAAAGGTTAGGTCATCATAATTATTTTTGTGTCCCCCCAAGAACTTTTCACTGGTAGTGTAAATCATAAGTCAAAGTTGAAGAATGATTATTGTCAAATATGACAATATTTTTCACTACTTCATTCTAAGTGACTGGGACTGTGATGTGACATAACAGACCACAGCACTGTAATCTCATCAGTTACATACTTGTAGTGCATTATGGGCAAGAAATACTTTCCCAAGAAAACAAGATCATGTCAGTCCTCCTGAGGGTATTCAGGGCTAGGACATTTTTTAAAATAAGTAGCTACAGTGATACTGGCAGGTTTTAACTGTGCAGAAACTCATGGCAAGATAAAAATATATAGTTTTTTCAGTTTCTGCCTAAGTAGTCCTTTAAGGAAGCTACTGTGATACCTGGTGCCAAAGGTCTAACAGAAATCAAGCAATGAATATGGTGCCTGCAATCTCTCTAAAGTCATGTCAATATAAATTTTCAGGTCTAAAGCTATGTGTTGATGACCCTAAGCAGTCTGTGAAAGTTTGCGAGAAAATATGGTTGTGAATTACCTTCTCTAATATTTTTGAAAGTACATCAAAATATAAATGGTATCAGAATTATTTCTGTCGTAGAGACAATTTAATGAATAGCAAGAAGTAACACTTTCATCTAACAGGGGTGAGCAGTACCTTCTATACCTAACATGCTCATGAGCTATACAATGCCCAGCAAGAATGTTTGCATCTGGGTAAATGGTCTTATATGAAATCCACAAACAATGTGTTCTTTCAACTTTCTTTCCCCTTTGCATCCTCTGCACTTCATATGAAAAATGTTCTTGTGGCCTTCCACTTTTTAAGCTGAGAAACAGTGTGCCCCATTTTTGGTCAGTGTAGTAACAGTTTTGAATGTAGAGTGACCAGAACTAAACCATTAATTTATAGTAGTGGATCTGTGAATAAAAGTTTGAGATCAGAAGACAAAATAATTTAAAACTGCTTATGTTGGTCAGTGCACATTTCAAAACAGCAAACACACTGGCACTATCCCAAGAAGTACCAAGCGTGTGTTCATAGGTAGGTACTAGGCTATCGGCCCAAGGGCCTACGTAAGCCTAGCCAACAAGGTTCCCTGGCTTACACCACCCAAGAAAGTTATTTTCCTGTGCCACTGTCGAACAGAGACACAGACGTGATCCCTGGGGTGTATTTCCTATTTCCCATACACTCATCAAGATTTTTCTTGAAGAGTGCTAATAAAGAACTTTGTTTGACATAGATGGGTAACCTGTTCCAGAGTTTGGGAAGTCTCTTGGACAGGAATCTATCCTTCCAGCATGTCCTGCTTATTGTGGTGACAAGGTTTAGGTCCCTAGAGCGTGTAGTTCAGAGGGATTGGGATTTATTTAGGTGTAGCAAGTCCAACAGCTCTGGGTTTGACATAGCTTTATATGTTGGGCAGAGATCACCTCGGAGTAGGCGATATGCTACGGAGTAGAGCTGGAGTTTTTTGAGGCGGTCAGTGTAGGGCATTTGTTTGAGGCCAGTAATCCTCTTTGTGAGGTACTTCTGTGGCCTTTCCAGCGGATGCAGACGTCTTGTGAGGCACATTCCAAAAGGGGCATTGTACTCTATAATGATTCTAATGAGTGTCGAGTAGAGGGGAAAAATGACCTCTTTTTTTTCCTGGATGAGAACCCTTTTATGATGGTGTGCCACGTAGAAGGACTTCCTGACTACTGTGGCGATGTGACTATCAAAGGACAGACTACTGTCCACCTGGGTCCCAAGGTCTTTTATCATGAATTAGGTGTTAAGTAGAGTGCTGCCTAATTGGTGGTTCATGGGTACAGAGTTTTTACCAAAGGGGATGACACTGCACTTTTTGGCATTGAGCTTGAGGCCATGGCTCTGACACCAGGCATCTGTCTCAGCGAGGCCCTTCTGTAGGGTGTCCACATCATTTGGGGACTTAACTACGGCTCCTAGTTTACAGTCATCTGTGAACTTAGTTAGCCAGAGACCTTCTGTGTTAGCCTGTACTTCAGAGAAGTAGATACCAAACAGGAGAGGTCCCAGGATGGAACCCTGTGGTACTCCACTTGTCACTGCTTTGAGGTCAGATTTATATAAACAAATATACACAGAATCTGTACATACATCCAATGATAGCTGCGATTTTGCAGTGGTTAGCGTTGTCGCCTCACAGCAAGAGGTTCTCCCATTCGATTCTCAGCTGGAGCACCTTCTGTGTGGAGTCTGCATGTCCTCCCCGTGGTCGAGTGACGTTAAAGACATGCATGTAGGTGCAGGCATGAATGGGCATGCCTTTGTTGAAGGTTGGGCATCGGGCTGGCAACTCGGCACCATAAACTCCAATGCCAATCATGAGCGGACCAGAGTTCCGCTGTGGCGACCCCTAACCGGGAAAAGCCGAAAGACTCAACAACATACACATAATGACAAAATGGTAAAATTTGGAACAGTCTGCCTAGTGCTGTAACTGTACTTTGTAGGTGATTATTTCAGTGCATAAAATGAAAGCAAAGGGAAAAAAAAAGAAATTCGCTAAAACAAGAGAAAGTAACTCAAAGTAAGACTCTAGGTAAGGTGTCAATCTGAAATGGGTGGAAAGTACAGTTTTGTACCTACCATAAATGTAGATGTCCGATAGGTATGCATCTGCAGTCATCACATATGGGTTGTCCTGCCTCAGGCAGCCCTTCGGTCGGCCGGATTCCAAAGTCTGGGTCCGGCCTCGGCTGATGTCGCACTTTCCCCGATGTCAGAGCGTCTGGGGTATAAAAGCATCAGCCGACGCCATTTTCCTCAGTTATTCTTGCCCCAGATGCCAGGTGCCCTCTAAGGAAGGCTAAAATTTGGAGCTATGCATTGCAAAAACAAATCCAAACATGCACAGTACCATAAAAACAAATACACCATAATAGATCCCCCCAGCTAGCTATAAGAGGGGTAAGAACCCAAGAAATATACCACAGAGGGGAAGGAGGGAGGGTAAACCTGACTGCAGATGCATACCTATCGGACATCTACATTTATGGTAGGTACAAAACTGTACTATGTCCTTCAAGGATGCATCTGCAGTCATCACATATGGGTAGAATACCATAGCCAATCTGGGGGTGGAGGTACTAAGAAAAGGATGGTGTAGCTAAGATATCCTGCAGGACTGCCATAGCAAAGCCTGCTCTGGATCTGGAGTATAAAGGTAAATTGTAATGCTTGGCAAATGTATGCACGGAGCTCCATGTAGCAGCTTCTAAGATGTCCTTGGTAGCCACCCCTCTAAGGAAGGCTGTGGTGGTGGCTGTGGCTCTCGTGGAATGAGGTCTAATGTCAGCTGGCACAGTTTTTCCATGAAAGGAGTAACAAAAACGAATGCAATTTCCTATCCATTTTGAAATTGTCTGTTTGGAAATTGCTTTTCCTTGTGCCCCAGCAGCATATGCTACAAACAGCTGGTCAGTCTTTCTGTAATTTTTAGTTCTGTCCAAGTAGTAGCGCAACTGTCTGTGTATGTCCAGGGTGTGCAGAAGTTTCTCCCCTTTATTTTGTGTTTGTGGGAAGAATGTAGGCAAGTGAATAGCTTGGTTCAAAGATACCCTGGATACCACTTTTGGCATAAATGTGGGATTGGTTTTCAATGAAACTCTGTCCTGATGAAAGATAAGAAATGGCTGTACTGCCATTAGAGATTGTAACTCAGATACTCTTCTTGCTGAGGTTATGGCCAGTAGGAAGGCAGTTTTCTGAGATAGAAACTGAAGATCTGCAGATGCTGCTGGTTCAAAGGGAGGAAGTGTTAGTTTTTCCAACACGAAGTTAAGGTCCCAAGTAGGCAGAGGTGGTTTCCTTGGAGGATTGATATTTTTGATTCCTCTTAGAAACTGTCTCAGGAGAGGATGAGAGAAGACAGGTGGATTAACATTGTATTCTGCTAAAATTACGGAGGCATGTATCTTAATGGAAGAGTAAGACAGGCCGTTGTGAAACAATTCTGCCAAATATTCCAGTATATGTGCCATGTTCATCACTGTCACATCTAGGCCCTTTGTTGTGTTCCAAGTGTGAAATCTTTTCCATTTTGCTGAATATGCCTTCCTTGTGGAAGGCCGTCGAGCTTCCATAATAATATCCTTCACTCTCTGGGATAGCTTATCCTGAGGAGGAGTCATGGTATTTTCCAGGCAGTTAGCTGCAAGGTTTTCAGGTTGGAATGCAGAGTCTTGAAATTGTGCTGCGTCAGTAGAAGTGGCCATAGGGGGAGAGGCCACGGTTTCGTCTGTGACCATGCTCTTTAACAGTGGGTACCAGTGCTGTCTTGGCCAGTTTGGAGCTATCAGAATCACTCTGGGCTGCTCTGTCCTGATCTTCAGTAAGACCTTGGTCATTAATGGGAGAGGTGGAAAAGCATACACTGTTAGAGCTTTCCAGCTGAAAGAGAGAGCGTCCACTTTCCATGCTTGTGGGCGGTATGTCCTTGAGCAGAATTTCTTCAGTTGATAATTGTAGGGGGAGGCGAACAGATCTATTTCCGGCCTTCCCCATGATTGTGTTATGAGTAAGAAGATATCTGGGTGCAGCATCCATTCGTGTGCATCCATGATATTTCTGCTTAAGCTGTCTGCCAGTATATTGTCTTTCCCTGGCACGAACTGGGACTGCAGCTGTATATTGAGTTTCAAGGAATGTTCCCATAGATTCATTGCCAGTCTGCAAAGAGGGTAGGAATGGGTGCCTCCTTGCTTGTTTATGTACCACATAACTGTGGTGTTGTCTGTCCTTATGAGTAGGTGGCCTTGATGAAGAAAAGGTTTGAAAGCCTTGATTGCTTGTATCACTGCCAGCATTTCCTTTTGGTTTATGTGCATGCGCAGCTCTCTTTGTGACCATAGCCCTTGGATACATCTGTCCTCCATGTGTGCTCCCCAACCTTGGTCTGAAGCGTCCGTAGTGATGGTTTGGTTGGCTCTTGGCTTGCTGAAGGGCAACCCGCTGTTCGACTGGCAGGCTTGAGCCCACCACAGAAATTCCTTTTGGAGGCATGGAATGAGTGGGATCAAGGTTTCTAAGCTGTGACTGTGCTGAGTCCATAAACTCCTTAGATACCATTGTAATCTTCTCATATGCAGCCTTGCTTGTGGGATCAGAAGAATGCAAGATGCCATGTAACCCAGGGCCTGCAGGATTTTCCTTGCAGTCAGCTGAGTTTGTCTTGTCAGATTCTTGAAGTAATCCGGTAGTTGTTTTTGTTTTTCTTCTGTGAGAAAGGCCATTTGGGTGGTTGTGTCTAGATCCGCACCCAGAAAAGTTATTCTTTGGGATGGAACAAGTCTTGATTTGTGGATGTTGACTGTATATCCCAAGGCCTGCAGTAGGTGGATGGCATAATCCAAGTCCTTTAACAAAGTTTGCTTGCTGTCTGCTTGTATAAGGCAGTCATCCAGATATGGGTAAATTTGAATCCCCTGAAGTTTGCAGTGTGCAATTACTGATGCCAGGCATTTCGTGAATACTCTGGGCGCAGTAGATAAGCCAAAGGGCAATGCTGAGAATTGATAATGCTCTGACCCTGCAAGAAATCGGAGGTGTCTTCTGCAACTTTGTCTGATAGGGACATGCAGGTATGCCTCCTTGAGGTCTAGAGTCACCAGCCAAGACCCCTTGCCCAGCATGGGAAGGAGTTGCTGTAGAGTCAGCATTTTGAATTTTGGCACAATGAGGTAAGTATTCAGTGCGGACAAGTCGAGAATAGGCCTCCATTGATTTTCTTTTCTTGGAACAAGGAATAATCTGGAGTAAAATCCTTGGCCTTGTTCTGAAAGAGGTACCTTTTCTATAGCTTTCATTCGTATTAAGTTGGAAATTTGTTTCAAAGCCTCTGCCCTTTGATTTGGTGGCAGGTCTGGCATGCCTTTTCTTTTTGGCAATGTGTGGAAATGGAACCTGTATCCTTTGTCTATTATTTGCAGTGTCCATGTGTCCCTTGTAATGCTGTGCCAATTTTTTGAGAATAAAGAAAGCTTTCCGCCCAAAGGTGCTTCTAATTGAGCCCTGGTCGGTGGAGTCAAAACAAAGTCATCGAGTCTGTCCTGGTGTAGCAGTTGTAGTTCCTGCACTACCTCTCTGGTTGGGAGGCTGCCATTGACGGCCTCTGTAGGAGCCTCTAGCTTGCCCTCTACCTCTGGCACGTCTGTTCCTGCCTCTCTGAGATCTGTCTGAGTCCGGAAAGGACCAATTCTTAGTAGGCCAATTTCTGCTGAATCTCGGTGGTTGGACTTGCAGAAAGTCTTTGACTGTTCGCACAGATTTTGCCTTTTCTTCAAATTTCTTTAAGACCTCCCGAGCCGTGGAACCAAATAATTTTTGCTTTTCCATAGGAGCATCCAAAAGCTTAGCTTTAACATGGTCTGGCAGAGATTATTCCTTCAGCCAGGCATGCCTACGTATGACTGCACCTGTCATAGCTGGCCTACATGAAGCTTCCAATGCATCATAACCACACTGCAAGAAATGGTTACTAACCTGCTGGGAGTCATGTACCAGATCCTGAAGGAATTTGCGATAAAGGGGTTCAGAAGAAGACAGTTTCTTATGCAATTCATCTAACAAATATTCTTGGTACTGTATCATATGAAATTGACAATTTAATGCCCTCATGGAAAGAGTTGCAGAAGTATACACTTTCTTACCCCATCTCTCTAAAGCTCTGGACTCCCTTTCAGAGGGTAGAGGATTTCTAGCAGTGGCAGCTGCAACCCCTTTTGGGCCCTGGGAAATAGGTTCTGGATCAGCAGAGTGGGCCTAGTACAGGTGTAGATGTGAGTCCGGGACCCTGTAGTACCTATCAGGTTTGGCAGGAGCCGGAGGGAGAGAGTCAAGGGCTGTACTAGCATCAGAGTACACATCATCAATAACATTCAAAACAGGAGGTATAGCTAAAGGCCTATGCTGAGGTAAATGTAAAAAGGTCCTTAATCTCTTTCTAGAATCAGAGAATTCCTGACCCTGCCATTGAAAATGTTCTCTCAGAGTGTAATGTCTCTCCAAAGGAAAACTCTTCAGGAGGGGAGCCGAGGGAATAGATTCTTCAGCATCAGAATCCTCGTAGGCCGAATAAGCCTCCTCCTGGTGGTCTGACAGAGTAGAGCCATCAGTGGATTCATCTGAGGAGTGGGGGTCAGAGGGCTCAACCCTAGGCCTTTTGTCTGGAGGTGGTTGAGAGCCCCTGTCCGGATGAGGTTGAGAACCTCTAATTAAGGAGATAAGATCCTCTGCTAAGCTAAGAATCTGTGAGCCAGTAGAAGGTCTCTGAGAGGTAACCTTGGGAGCAAAGCTTTAGTAAGTTTAGCAGCTTTAGCCCTAGAGAAAGCCTTTATGGACATGGATGCAGGAGGTCTGGCTGCATCACGTGCAGGAGTAGACTTGTCTAAAGGAATGGTGTCGGAAGGTTCCTGGACACCAGTTTCAGAAGGTAATTCAATAACCGACTCGGCCGGGGTCTCCGGGGCCGAGGTAGTCGGTTGTGCGATTTCGGTAATCGTAAGTACCAAGGACTCTGTTTCAGCTGAGATCGAGACACTCGTGGTAGGCCTGACCGTGGTTTCAGCCGAAACCGCGGCCCGCGTGTGTCGGTCCTTGTCCTTCCGTTTCTTGACTAAATGCGAAGTCGGAGTCTCCGACGGCATCTTGTAAGCAAAACTAGCCCCAAAGAATTCCTCTGCAAACTCCGACCGATGTCTAAGAGTTCGTCGGTTGAAGGAAGCACAGGCTGAACAGGCCGAGACGTCGTGGTCTGGGCCTAGGCAGGGGAGGCAGTAAGAGTGGAAATCCTTATGAGGTATTTGTTTCCCACAAGTTAAACAATTAACTTTATCTGACATCGGCTGAGGCAAGAGAGAGTCCCCAACGGGGTACTTAGCTTTTTCGAAGTCTTTGGTAGCTGAATCACAGGAGCTGGCTGACCGGCACTTGCGAACTGCTTCTGCTTCGGGCACCACGCGGCAAGAAAGACTGAGGAAAATGGCGTCGGCTGATGCTTTTATACCCCAGACGCTCTGACATCAGGGAAAGTGCGACATCAGCCGAGGCCAGACCCAGACTTTGGAATCCGGCCGACCGAAGGGCTGCCTGAGGCAGGACAACCCATATGTGATGACTGCAGATGCATCCATGAAGGACATCATGGCTTCAAGCACCAGCATGGCCGAGTAATGCAAGCAGGAAAGAGAGATTAAGCATTGCCATTCCACCTACAGCAGATCTCTGGGATATGAAAAGAAACCACAGCACCCACAGAAAAGCCACACCAACACATTTAGGACTTGCAGACTACACACAAAAGACACAGCATCTGAATATCATGTACCGATAGATAGATATACAGACAGAATTTTAAATGCAGAATATCATGTATCCTTACATAGGATTTTAAATCTACCAACCTGCTTAACTGGCCATACACTACAGTTTAAAATCTGCCTTTTTTCCTCAGTGTTACAGAATACTGCTGCTGTCTACCAGTACATGACATTCAAAATAATCTAAACTAATTAACATAAACCATTTTTATGTGTTTTTAAATTTATTAATCACCAATTTATGGGCAACTCTTGACAGAAGCATTTCTCTAACCAAATAGGACCAAACCACTAACTTATACAGATTATATACCTTTGAAACAACCTCAGAAAAGAAAAGTTGTGTAAAATCTTACCATAACCTTAGATGTCCTTCTCTTCCATGTTGCAGTATTCATTAAAGTAGGGATATGCTGCCTGCAGCTGCCGTACATCTGGCCAGTATACCAAAATCTTCAGTTAAGGGGTACGTGCGATGTTGCATGCGAGGGCCATAAACCAGCATTGGCTATGTGACGTCTGCACTTACCCAAGTCAGAACTGACTGCCACAGAAGATAAGGCTGAGATCAATAAGCATTAGGGTATTAAAACAAATTGAACCCCAAAAGTATTCCAGCTGAGCAAGTCCATTAGCAGGGAGCCTGTTGTGGTAGCCAGAATGCTGTACCTGATACCTTTAGTAATAAAGGTATATATGTGTGTGTGTGTGTGTGTGTGTGTGTGTGTGTGTGTGTGTGTGTGTGTATGTGCGTATATATTATATAAATATATATCTATACACACACACACACATTATATACATGTATATATAT
This sequence comes from Protopterus annectens, assembly GCF_019279795.1. Classification (NCBI taxonomy): domain Eukaryota; kingdom Metazoa; phylum Chordata; order Ceratodontiformes; family Protopteridae; genus Protopterus; species Protopterus annectens. Next base: position 171,933,431 of record NC_056732.1, read on the forward strand.
ATATATATATATATATATATATATATACACATGTATATATATATATATATATATATATATATATATATATATATATATATATATATATATATATATATATATATATATATATATATATATATATATATATATATAAAAAAATATATATATATATATATATATATGGAATACATTCATTTGAGCGACCTAACCTTCCTCGATCGGGTATAACACAGAGATTAAATATCGAATTTCTCAGTGGCGAACGGTCAGATTGTTGTACAAAACAATGTGTGTCAAGAGGATGAGGTAAGACAAGTCTAAGATTGGTCTCCAGAGCTATCTTTCCTGGGCTCCAGAAAGATCCTGAAGTAGAATCCTCTTCTCTTTTGTTCTGGTGGCACCGGTTGAATGATGCCTTGTGAATAGAGCGGTGTCAAAATGGGAGAAAACAGCTGAATATGTGGCTTTGGAGGTTGAGATAAGCATTGGAAAGGCGGTAGGGCCCACCAGCTCGAAGTATCCCTGTTGGATAATGGCTAACACCCACTGGTCAGAGGTAATTTTTTGCCAGTGAGGAAGGGAGAGGAGAGTGCGAGACGAAGGGATAGAAGGATTAGAGAGTGCAGGGGCTCCGAGTCACAGAAAGGGGGGGGGGGTCCATCCTGAGCTGGCTGTCTATGAAAGGAGGGCGTAGAAGCTGCAGAAGACTTGGAAGCAGAGGATTGCTTAGATTGTCTGCTACCCCTAGACTGGGTGGAAGACGGAGTAGACAGTCTCCTAACAAAGGAAGTTTTCTGAGGGTAATTCCTATGGTACCTAGGAATAGGTGAGACATCCTGTAAGGATTTGAAAAGCTCAACAGACGCAGCTCCAAACAAAGCAGAGTTGTCTAAAGGGGCATATAGAAGTTTGGCCTGAAAGTCAAGAGGTAAAGGCTGAAGGCTAAGCGATGAATATCTAAGAAGAACAGAGGCAGAAGCACCAAATTTAGATGAGGCTTCCACAGCATCATAGGTACATTTGATGGAGTGCCTGGTAACTTGGGATGCTGCGGAAAGCAAATTAGAAAGTTGAGATTTCGAGGGGGAATCATTTCAGATACCAAAGAAGAGGCCTTAGCCAGAGTGTCTAGTTCAAATCTGGCCATATGTGTTTGGTAGTTTAATGCCCTAATAGAAAGGGTAGAAGAGGTATAAATCTTTTTACCCTGCCTGTCCATGAATCTACTCTCCCTGTCAGGTCGGAAACAAGGAGGAGGAAGGTAACTGCTTGGAAGTTTTGTCTGCAGACACTGCTATAAAAACTGGATCTGCTAGAGGATTTCTAAAGAGAAATGAGACTGAAGGGAAACTTCATAAAACCTGTCAGGTCTCTTAGAAGCCAGAGGTTCAGACTCAGGAGTTTGGGAGGCGGCTGCTAAGAAGGCATCCAGATATGCTGGCTGAACAGGAGGGACAGAGTTCAAAACATCTCTTTTTGTGTCAGAGATTTCTGAAACCTCCAACAAAAAATGTTGTCTCATTAAATTAATAGCGTCTCCAAAGGAGAACTTCTCTCTTGGGGAGTCAGGTGCCAAGGAATCCTCCTCCTGGGCAACAAAATCCTTAGGGGATTCAATTTGTGAGGAGTAGGAGAGGGATTCATCATGAGATGAAGAATCCTCCGCAGATTCAACAACAGGCCTCAGAAACAGGGGGAATAGGCTGTGAGGGTTGAGAAGGCTGGTAAGGCTGAAAAGCCTGAAAGGCCTTGAATAAATTTTGAGAGAAAATTTTCCATTCTGAAACTGGAGGGGGGAGTGGATTGTTTAAGCAACCTCAGTGGACGTACCTAGATTTTCCTCCGAACTGGTGTCCAACAAGGTATCCAGTTCTGAAGGAAAATACGATGTCCGAGGGGTCTCCGAGATCTCACTCCCCTCAAGAGATTTGATGGATGTCTGAGGTGCAGAAAGTATCTCAGGCCTAAGTCTTTTGGCCTTCTCTTTTGGTGGCTCTTCCAACGGACGACCTGAACCCTCCATACCCAAGGCCAGGTACCATAGCCTTTGATTCTCTAAATAAATTCTCAACAAAGCTAACTGACTTCTAAGGGTCTTAGGGATGAACAACTGGCAAATATTACAGTTTTTACAATTGTGCTCTTCCCCCAAACAGAATACACATTGATTGCGAGGGTCCTTGTAAGATATCTGTCTCCCACAATCACACTTGCCCTTCCTGGAAGTCATGAAAATCTGGAATACTGTCTAAGGCTAACAGAAGGAATAAAAATTTTAACTGATCGGTAAGCGGACAGTCATCGGAACAAACGATAAAACACTGAAGCTGGCGATTGGATGTCTAACGATCTCTGCTGCAGGAAAGTTCGGACTTGGGTACATGCAGAAGTCACATTTATAGCCAACGTTGGTTTATGCCCCTCGCATGTTACGTCACACGTACCCCTTAACTGAAGACTTTGGTAAACTGGCCGGATGTACAGCAGCTGCAGGCAGCAAATCCCTACTGTAATGAATACTGCAACATCAGAATAGAAGGACATCATTTTGCACTACCATTTGCAAACGAATTATCTTGCATTTCCACACATGCATGTACACCCGCTGCAGCATTAATATATACAAGTGACAGCATGAAAATACACATTCAAAGCTTTTGTTTCAAAAAATACACTTCTAACATGAAAAAAGTAATCAAAAGTATCAACTCTAAGTTTCGGGGGAGGACTTTATTCACATTGAGCACATGCCACAACTGTTTTATAATCTGGACGATTGGATGGATAACCGTAAATTCACCCCGGGGGTTCCACCAGTGTCCCTCTTGAACAGGGGCAATTGGTGCTGATCGTGGAAATAAGGGTAGAGCTTGGCTAGGCTTGTAAGGTCCTAGGACTATTAGTCTAGTAACTTCCTATGATCCTATGAAACAGCTATGAACCTATGAAATACCTACATAAATGAATTGACTGCAGTTACGGACAGATCATTTCTGTGCATGTTTCCATTCCAGAGCATTCCATTTTGGAACAAATAATTTATCAAGTTACACTGCCTTCATCATAAACAGCCCTGAGTATAAAAGGTAATTTCTCTTACTTTACTAATACCTTGGCATATGTTTTACTTTCTTGAAATTTGTCACAGCAACACCTGGTTATCACTGGACTATCGGAATGCTCAGAATAACATTCCAGTCTGCATGCTTCTCAGATGTAAACAGCCAAAGCCAAAAGAAGTTTACAGATGTCAGTAAACAAGATAATTCCCATCATACATGTGTAGCTCTAAACCATTTACTGTTTCTTAATTTATTGAAGTTGCCAACGGAATATATCAAAAATCATGGATAAATGGGTATTTTTTTCAGTCAACAGTATATGAACACAAAATAAAGCTACTGCACAACACAAACTTGCCTGGAGAAACAACTTTGTTAGCTTCAGGTAAAAATAGATGATCAAAGATGCATAATTTCAAATTACATTTTGAATTATCAAACATCTAAGGCGGCAGTTAATAAGCTCTTTTAAGTTAAGGGAAAAAAAAAGAATGGAATTAGACTGTAAACTAGTTTATGAAACATTTTATGTTCCATGAAACATCACAACGTAACACTTTGCTACACCCTGTCATGCTTTAACAGTGCTGCATGACCTGACCAGAAATGCAATTACAACAATCTTCTGACGTTTTAAGCTTTACATACATAAAGGACAATCATGCCCAAGTACTAAAACTCAAACTGTTTTATCATATCATAGAGAATGGGCGGAACATGTATCATCCTATTAAAGGACACTTTGGGTATTAATGCATAGAGAGAGAGAGAGAGAGAGAGCACGAGCAAACAAGCGAGAGAGAGAGAGAGAGCAAACTCATACTTCTTAATTTCTTTTCAACTGCAAAAAAGCAATCAGCGTCCATTGTATGCAAAGTACGAAACAAATGCCTGCCGCTATTGCTCGACTGTAATCTTCAGTGATTTACCAGCCAAATGAACTTTCTACAAGGCACACAGCAAAACTATGTGGCCAAATCATACACAACCAGGAATAATTAAGAGTCATGGGGGGGGGGGGGGATGCAATGCCTTGTATGACTTTTTTTTTTTTCATTCATTTCATCACGATGAGACATCACTCCATCAAAGTGGATTTAACTGCTGGGCAAGTGTGTGTGTGTGTATATATATATATATATATATATATATATATATATATATATATATATATATATATATGGGTCCCTATGAGTTGATCGACAACTCAAATCAGCGACAGTGACTTCACCGACAAGTCACATCGCCGACATCGCAAAACACGGAGGTTTACCGAGTAACGGATGCAAATTCGCTACTCATGCCTACCATGGTTTGTTAAGTGTGGCAGTGTCATGCAACCATGGTAGGCATGAGTATTTGCATCCGTTACTCGGTAAACCTCCGTGTTTTGCGATGTCGGCGATGTGACTTGTCGGTGAAGTCACTGTCGCTGATTTGAGTTGTCGATCAACTCATAGGGACCCATATATATATATATTTATATGTGTGTATGTGTGTGTGTGTGTGTGTGTGTGTGTGTGTGTGTGTATATGTGTGCGTATGGTTGTGTGTGTGTACATATATATATATATATATATATATATATATATATATATATGCGCGTGTATGTGTTTGTGTACTTTTACGTATAGATCTTGTAGTTTGTCAATGTTTTTGTACATGTGTGGACATCAAATACTCACATTTTATTTATGTATTTACATTTGTTGACCGGGAATGTCTGACTGGATGCAGGTCCATTTTCAGCGGAGGCCCACGGAGAAAAGCTCCACAAATTAAAATATTACAGACAGTTACATATGAAGAATCCTAGCAATTAAAATATTACAAACATAGTTACAAATGAAGAACATAGTACATTCAGTAGATAACTAGCATCTGTTCTGTCCACGAAGTCATAGCAGATAAACGTACATCTAGGAAGTAAAACACTTTCCCCAGCAATAATTAATTAATGTTACAAGCCTGTATCATTAGATAGAAAAACCTTTTTACTCCAAAAATATAAAAAAGTGTATAGTAATAAAAATAAATGCATAACAATTTAACAGACAGACCATTTTCCAAGCACAATAATGCCCTCCAGGATGTGTGTTATCAGGGAAATAATGCCCTTGCAGGGATAGTAAGGCCCTCTTGTCTGCAGTGGCAGGGCTCTCAACACCCCTGAGCAGGAATAAACTCCCCAATAACACCAACCCTGTCAGGCATTACTGCCTGCTTGCTTGATTGATTTCTTTCTGCAGTATTAATGTCTCTGAAATCAGTACAAGTTGTTATTATCTTTAATTTGTTACATACAAGAACGCAGGAGAAAGACTTGCAGAATAACAGTACTGCAATTTCCAGCCTACATTCAGCTGCTTGATCACCCAAGATTGTACCACAACATTGTCAGTTACTTGTGTCACTGTTGCTTGAAATGCATAAAACTAAAATGCTACTACTTGTACAAATATACATAGCAGGTGCAACAGTCTCACTGGTCCATAGAAAAACAGCGAGACTAGCTTTAAAGTTCCAGTCAGTGACTGCTTTTTCTCCAAGCAACAGTGGCTCTGGATTCAGGATAAGTAACAGGGATGTGGGACCAAAGCCTCCCAAAAGGGGGGCTGCAAAAAAGTCTTTCCCAGCAAAAAAAAATGATTCTACGCTGTTGCATTTGCACAATCTGAAGTGTTTTGAATAGGACCTCTTTCATGAAGAGTTTTTTTTCCATAGCTTTTTTGTGATGTTTACTCATATGAACCAGGTAGACACAATAAACATAGCTGCCTTTTGATATGGCTCAGCTCTGTAGCTCCAAGCAGCACTCTCCAGCTGAGGTATGAACCTGGTTATCCACGAATAGTAACGCACAATCATATACATGCTTTTTCTATGTTTAAGAGTTTTTATTGCTCTTTAGATAGAATAATTAAAGTAACTACTCTGCTTTAAGGTGGTGTAAGTCTGAAATGTATCCACCTCTTCTCTACTAAAGCTGCCTCCACAACCTAGCATACAAGAAAATGCCATAAGGAAATCTGAGATCTCAGAAATAAAATGTGTGCAAAACAGTAAAGAAACCGGTTCAGGCAGAAAACAGAGGATATAAAACTGAAGTATTATTTTTTTTTTGTATGTTGTGCACTTGGGAGTTGGATTAAAGGGAATGAAAAGCACTTTGTGAAGATAATTCTGAGATGTCCTTTACTATTGGGTTACCTGCAAATGAAGCTTCCTCTCACCTGCAGCATTAAGATACCTTTCCAAGTTCCTGGACGTACACGTCATTAGTTTTCTGACAGCCAAGGGATAGTCACAGAACTACAGCGATACTGTACTTCTCTATTTACACGTACCCGCTGTGGTGGTGCTGCGGTAGCGTTGTCGCCTCACAGTAAGACGCTGTCCGGTTCGATTCTCAGCTAAAGCGTCTTCTGCGTGGACACATGAGTGAATGGGCGTGCCTTCGTTGAAGGTTATGCACCAGGGCTGGTAACTCGGCACGTAAAACTCAGCTACCAATCATTAGCGGACCGGAGTTCCGCTGTGGCGACCCCTAAACGGGAAAAGCCGAAAGACACAGCAACAACAAGAGAAGCGTTTGTTACAGTTCAAAGAAACCTCTTCATTCGATTAATTTATTTTATGGTTTGATTTTTAAGCCAAACAGCTCTGCTCTACTTAACTACTTTACAAATACAGCAACTTCAATTTATGCTTACTTTGAAGAAATTACTAAACAAAAAAATAAATGTCTGGATAACACTACTAGAATATGCCCTACATGTGTTTATGTATAGGAGACAAAATAAGATTTTTGCCTAGCAAAGCAAATAAGCCCTTTTAGACAGTATTTAAAAATTCATTTACTGTTTAATAATAAGGGCAACATTGACATGGGAAATGCGTAAAAAAAGTGTTGAGAAGGAACAGAAACAAAGTTCAAGCATCTGATGCAAATCACAGCATTCTCCTCCAGTAAGTAATTAAATGGTTACATATTCTGAACAATATGTACAATCTAATTCATCTCAGCGTAGGTATTACCACTCCCCCCCCCCCCCAAAAAAAAAATAATCTAAGATAGTTAATTCTACTTAAGTGGAATCTAATATATTACTGTAAAGTACAGTTGCCAAAAGGCAACTAAGAGACTTCCAAACAAGAAGAGTAATGAATCGAAACTTTAGAATTGAATATTGATAAATAGAGACTCATAACCACATATGAAAATGGCACTTAAGTGGAATCTAATATATTACTGTAAAGTACAGTTGCCAAAAGGCAACTAAGAGACTTCCAAACAAGAAGAGTAATGAATCGAAACTTTAGAATTGAATATTGATAAATAGAGACTCATAACCACATATGAAAATGGGGAAATATGAGCTTCAGTCTACTGTAACCTAGGAATTCACATAAGGGTTGTAGAAGAATTATCCCCTCTTCCCCATTAATTTACTTGCAACAAAGGAAGACTGAATCTGCCTTTAAGGTCATGTTTGAGCATTCTTTTGTATATACAAGTATTTTTACAATACTTCACCATTTTCTTTTTGTGGGAATTATGATGGCCTTCATGCCTTGGTTTACAGTTTGATTGTTTAAGTAAAACAGCAAAGTTGCCACACACATGTACACAACAGTCTTTTACTCCACTTATGTTAAGTGGTAAACACCACCTGGAGGCAGTTCTGCTGAGACTGCTATATTTAATAGGAAAAAATGGAAATCTCTGAAGACCAAACCAGTGTTAGGACACAATCTATAGTTTAGAGATGTGACAGAAAAGTAATAAAGTGCAGCCATGCCCAAACAGTGTAACAGTTGAAATTTCTGTATTCGATTAGCAGGCCTGGTGCTGAAGGAGCCTGGCAGGGAGGGAATGGGACTGGACTAAGTGACTCAGACTCTTGTCTCTCCTGGGGGAAGGGGAGAAACATGCAAATACTCTGGGAGCACCTAGGGAAGTGCGATTCCACCAGTAGAGACTGCAGGAAACCACTTCCCATGCTTCAAGGTTGTAGGGTGGGTCTGTTTGCTGGCACCATCTCTTTCAGAACTAAGGGAACATTCAGTACTCACAGCTGACTGCACTCCCCCTACCCTTACATTCAGAGATGTAGGTCAGCAGAAAACAAACCATCCCCTGATGCCTGCATTAATGACGGTCTCTCCCAGTCATCCCAGAATAGTCTGGAGTGGGCTGATGACCATCAGGTAGCTGAACACTTTGTGAACAAAACAAAAAAAATATGCTTCCACAGCTCTATGCTGGAGATTTTAACCGTATTTTGAATACCTGTGACTGTGTCATGTCTGTTTGCATACTATGATAGCATGCTTCTTGTAAGCAGTACAAGAAATTTTAAAATAAAATCAACTTTTTTTTTTAATCACAGAGACCTTCAGCAGACCAAGAGCAGTTTCATAACATTAGTTTACTTGAAAGTTCACTGTAATTTGGTTATTTTTAAACACAAGGTGCACAACTGAAAGCTGCATATTTACCACAGTAGTACAGCTGCATGGTCATGATAAGGTTTAAAATGGCCCACTACGCCAGCTAGTCTAGTACTTGCCCATGAACCTAGTCAATTTTCCTTCCAAAGGTAAGAACTAAACCCTGTATCTTGCCTTTGTGAGGCAAACACCCTAACCATTATACAAATACTCAACCCCTCAATTATTATGCCAATTAATACGTTGAACCCATATCAAATTGCCTCTTTCGCTTCTCTCTTCCCGTACGTTCATGCATGTATGCATGAATGTTTTTATGTATTCTTTGGTAACCAGATAGGTTGACTGGACAAGGGATCCTTTTCAATCATAACCTAGACCAAACACCAGAGAAACAGAAAAGAAGCAGAATTTTACTACAGATTTAATGCAACATGAAAAAACACAAACAAGTGCTAAAAAAAATTGTTGCGTCTTTCGGCTTTTCCCAGTTAGGGGTCGCCACAGCGGAACTCCAGTCCGTTAATGATTGGTAGTAGATTTTTATGTGCCGAGTTGCCAGCCCTGACGCACAACCTTCAACGAAGGTACGCCCATTCACGCACATCTCCAGACAGAAGACGCTCTAGCTGAGAATCGAATGGGACAACGTCTTACTGTGAGGCGACAGCACTACCGCAGCACCACCACCGCAGTTAAGTGCTAAAAAAAGTACCATGCTTAAATATAGGTCATTTGTAAGTGGCACTTACATCCACAAATGTGGTATTTGTTTTACTTGTGTTTAATTACTGAGACTGCAGTATCTTAAGAGAATTCACTTTAATCATGATACAGCACTCTCAGTGAGTTTAAGTCATGGAGCAAATCTCTCCCCATTGGAGGTGGGGTTGTAAAGGGCAAAGCACCCCCCCCCCCCAAAAAAAATGCTTTAAAATGGTACAATGAAGTTTCAGTCACCACTGTTTCATTCCTCTTCATGTAGGGCTGAAATGCTAGCTCTGTCTGTCTAGCACTGATCTAAATTTGTTCAGGTTTCAACCTCATCCCTTTACCCACAATGCCATGCACTCTACTGTCACTCTCCTCCAGATCTGTAGTAGTTCACTCGTAAGCAGAACATATCAAAGAGTTAACATATACATACCACCCATACAGACTCCCCTTCTAATAGAGCCAGGAAAAGGTGGGTGGGCACAGAAGGGAAGACTATAACATTTGATCTGCATAGTCCTCATAGGTTAAATGCATAACTTTACCAAGTGCCCAGCAGACCCTCCTGTGTGGCAGATTTACACAGAAATCCTGCAGTTCTGAAATTACTTCTGGTTGAGGTAACCATCACCACAAACAGAGTCTACAATAAGATCTTTAGCTTCACTCTGAAAGTTCAAAGTAAGGGAGTTTTTTTCTTATGCTAAATAAAGGTCCCATGGGGAAGCAAACTCTCTCACTCGGGGCCTATAAGCAAATCGGGGCCTATAAGCAAAGCCTCTTCAGGCTGAAACATTTAAGTGGCAACAAGAAATTCAGCAACCCTGCCATGGAAATCTGAAACAGCTGTCATAAGTACCTTTAATAAGGTAACAGCTCAAGCCCTTATCAAAGATCTGTATCAAAGATCTGTGTCAGATTGTCAAGTGCGAGAAGTGCCAAAGCCCAAGCTGTAAAACTTGCCCATTTACTTTTACAGGTTTTCCTAGAACTAGGAATAGTAAATGGCTCCTACATGAACTGTAACTACTACTTTGACCGTTTGATGACCTTGTGTGTAACATATTAGAGGAACAGAAAAAGCATACGATTTCCTTGTTGCAAAAAAAAGGAAGAGCTGACTGCACTATGGCCATCAAGAAGTTTTGGTTTGTTATAAACTGATCAAGTACGATCAAGAATGGGCCTCAGGTCTTTGGTCTTTTTTTTATATTAAAAAGTATATGGAATAATATATGGGCCCTCTCTGGTTCACTGGGATCTCCTGGATGGCTCTTTTAAGACACCTCATATTGCTGCCAATTCTGATGGAGTGAGATGGAATACTAAGTCAAGAAGGGGAGAAGAGTACACACCTAGGATGCCTTGGGATACTATGTCCAAAAGTCATCGGTCTTCTATGATGGCCTGCCACACTGCCAAGTGGCGGGACAGATGGCCCTGACCGCTGTCAGAGCAGAGCAGTTGGATGAAGCCTCAGGGAACTTACTGCTGACACTGTACCATGTGTGGAATCCGTAATTCTAGTAGAATTCATGCCATCATGTCAGTGTGTCATGGAAACCACCATTAAACTGTAGGTAACACCTAAACCACATCTAATGCACACTCTCTTGGGTTCTTGAAAAGTCGTGATGAAGAGCTGTATGTGAGTAGCTGCAGCTTTTCCTTGATTAACAGTCTAAGCAAGTCAAAGCCACTGAACAGGGAATTAAGGAATGCTTCTTCGGAATTCTCTGCAAAGACTATAAGATGAAGCGATGCATGACAGCACACAGCAGCTCAGGCACCTGCCAGCCACTCAGCAGCATCCACTATATTGTGAGCAACTCCTGTGGTAAGGCTACTCATGGTGGATAGCATGGATGACTGAGTGCAGAATTTCAAAGATGTGTGTCGACACCTCCTCTAGCATCTGAAACATCTGTTATTTTAGAATGGTATGCAGTAATATTAGTACCCTAAGCACACTCAATGCCAAAGTGAAAGATACACAGACCCACTTCCAGTATAGATGCATAGTCCTCAACTCTTTCTCTGGAGGGAGGACAGCAGGGCTCTGGCCTTTTTAAGGCTGCTTTAGTCCACCACAGGATTCTGCACCCAAAACACTTCCAGTCCTTATGTGTCAGGAGGATTTCATTCAGCTTCCAAAGCCGGGTGCCAAAACATTAGGTTCTCTACAGGTTTTCTGTGCAAAACGAGCCACCATATCTTCCATACAGGGTACCACCAAAGGAGAGGGAAATAAACTCCTCCTCCAAAATCTCATTAGAAGATCTCAAACGTCAGCTGTAAGTGTATGAAACTGGAGAAATCAGCCTCACACCTTTTACATTGGTGTCTGGTCTGGGAGATTCCCCAAAGGAATCTCGGTTTCCTCTTATGTGACCTCCCATTGTGCTACCTTGGTGGGAACCTGTTAGGGGAAAAAGAGGCAGAGGAAGATTCTCAGACACCCTCTTGCAACCCTGCATGAAGCTCTCAGGCCTTCTGTCCCAGTAATGTGGTAGAAGGCACAGACATGGGTCAAAAGTGGTTTCAAGGCAATACCAGTTCAGTAGTCCGCATAGAAGGTTCCATGTGCAACAAGAGTTGTGGTATCTAGCACAATTTCAGTGTTGACTTTGGTAAGGAGGCCGCGGTACCAGCTGCCAAAACAAAAACAGTACCAAACTACATAAACAATATCTGTTAAGTATGGGTACACAACCTCATCACTAAACAATCATGTAATGATATAACTTAACGTTTACGCTCCAGGATGAAAGTGTTTGAAGGCTGAAAAGTCCGAACTCAAAAGTGGACTGCAGTTGACCCTAAGCTAAGGATCATGAACCCATTCAGCATGGAATGCATCAACACCAAATCCACTAGCTTTGAAAGCAGCACAAATGAATTAGGAACCAAGTTGCCTTAAAGCAACTAACAGATCATGGTCCAAACAGGGGACTAGATACAAGGAAATGGAGGGGAGGTGAGACTCACTATGCTTGTCCTGCCCAGAACTACAGGTAGGTTGGAAAAGAACCTAGACTAAGCCTGCAGCATGGACTTCAACAAACTTTATGTAGTCAGTATCTAAGTAGATAGACCTGTGGAAAGAAACAGAATGCAATGACCTGAGAGAAGGGGGCTGGAGAAATCGCATGGGAATGTCCAACTCAAAAGCAGAGGAAATACTCTCCCCTTTTGAAGGTTCCATCACAGGAGGTTCAGGATGGCAGATTACTCAATTACCTGCACATTCAGTTTAGACAACCTTTTCTCCACAGAAAGCTCCTTGATTTTACTGCAAGAAACTCGAGGTGGAAGAGAACTATATCTAGGAATGGAAATATCACTTTTTTCTTTTTCATTGTATTTGTCTCTAAACTTTGCCCTAGAAGTCTCAAGACCCTCAACCCTAGGAAGTAGATGGTTCCAAGACAACCCTCTAGGATAGATTACCTTAAGAAATCAACTTATTCATATGGTCTGTTAAGATAAGCTTATCAAAATATCTGCATATATCACCCAGAACATCAGCAGCACCCAAACATATCACTCATTTTACCTATCTTGCAGCAGGATTTCATGTCTGCAAACCTCACATTTTCTGAATCTAGACAAGTTTTCCATAATATACTAGCTAACCGCAAAAGAGCACTACCTCTCTGATAAACACTGACACAGAAAAAAATCAAGAACCTACCAATGAGCAAAACCACAATACAGCAAAAACTGTAAAAAGATAAAAGGTACTCCAGCTTACCAAAATGCACTAGCCAATGTTACACTCCTGAAGATGCAAAGCAGGGAGTAAAAACCACAGAAGCAATGACTTGGGGGTGGAGAAGAGAAATGTAAGGCAGCTGTTTTTTAAGAGAAAAAACAACTTTTTCACCAATAAAATCAGGAATGGAACAGAAACTCTGAAAGTGACAAGAATAGCTCATAGCAGACAGCAGAACACTGCACTAAGCACTACAAGGGTAAATGAAGCCTGGAGCCGTTTATGGTCTGTGTAAGGGCAACAAGTGGCACACATGTTCTGCAGACTGAAGGCAGTGTGCTGAGCAAACAGTCTGTCAGCTGACACCAGTCCTAGTGCACCAGTCATTGACAACTATTTCCCAATTGTAAGATGCAGTTCTTAATACACAATAACCGTGTTGTGCACTTCCCTGTAATTACAGGCATATTTTAGGTAAGTAACTTCCACCTAAAAGTTATATCATCAGCTAGGAAGGATTTTCCAAATAAACAATTTTTGTTGAAAAGTTAAACAATCTTATTCAATAACAATGAAAAAAATATATCACTGCATACTCAAGCCACTAAAAAAATACACAATTTTTTAAATAAAGCAAGGCAGTTTAGTGTTAAACCACATTTTCATTTTTTGATACAATTAACAATGGCAAGTCTCCATGCAATATAATCATCCATAATGTCTTCATAAGATATACCAGATCAACTACATCAAGAAATTCAGAAATACAGGACATACCATTACTTCCGTAAGCTTCTAGTATTTAAGGCAACTTTTAAAGAACTGTCGCTTAGTCCCAGAACAGGAGTATATAAAGTACATCCAGACTCTTTAATTTTTCCAGCTCATTATGCACCTCCCCTTATAACCGATCAAAAAATGTGCAACAATGCTGCTTAATTATTTTGCATCTTTCATAAATCTGCCATTTCCTTGGCTACAGTTACACAGTACCTTGCATATAGAATTTATGTACTTCTACTTACTAAAACTTTTATTCTTCATTTACAGAAAAATGGGAGGGAAGATGGACCTTAGGTTCATAGGTAGGTACTAGGCTATCTGCCCAAAGGCATTTATAAGCCTAGCCAGGATGTGCTGGCTTTCGCCACCCCCTTAGATTAGTTCCCTGTGCCTCTGTCCAGCAGAGCCACCAAAGTGATTCCCGGGGTAAACTTTCCGTTTCCCATCCACTCGTCAAGGTTTCTCTTGAACAGTGTTAGTGAGGAGCTCTGCCTAATGTAGATTGGAATCTTGTTCCAGAGCATGGGAAGTCTCTGGGGCAGGAATCTATCCCTCCAGCACTTCCTATTTATTGTTCTTTTGTGATTAGGTGGACCACATAGAAGGATTTTCTAACCACTTTGGCAATGTGATTATCAAAGGAGAGATTACTATCTACTTGGGTCCCCAGATCCCTTATTACATCTTCCATATTTAGGGGGCTACCACCTATGCGGTAGTTTGTGGGTACGTTGTTTTTTTCCAAAGGGGATGACTATGCACTTTTTGGTATTTAGTTTGAGGCCATGGTTTTGACACCAGGCATCTGTCTCAGTGAGACCCTTTTGGAAGATGTCTGTGTCAGCCGTAGAGTCAGTTATAGCCCCTAGTTTGCAGTCGTCTGCGAACTTGGTCAGCCATAGTCCTCCTGTGCTTGTCTGTATCTCTGAGAAGTGTATGCTGAACAGGAGGGGTCCTAGGACTGAGCCCTGGGGAACGCCACTTGTAACCGGTTTAGAGTCAGACCTAACTCCTGCAACTCTTACCATGTGGGTTCTGTCAGTGAGCCAGTTGGCAACCCATCTCGTGATGTAGGGGTTTATGTTCAGGCTGGTGAGCTTGTCTAGAATACCAGAATGGGGAATGGTGATGAAGGCCTTTGTGAGGTCTAGGTAGGCTGTGTGCACCACCTTTCCCTCGTCTATTGCCTTGGTAACCGTCTCAAAGAAGTCCACCAGGTTTAGGAGGCATGATCTGCCCTTAAAGCCGAACTGGGTAGGGTCCAGTGTTTGGAGGTTCCCAATGCCTCTGTTAATGAGATCCATGATGATGCACCCCATAGCCTTGCAGACCAAGCTAGTCAGGCTATGGAGTGCATCATCCTGAATCTCATTAACAGAGGCCTTGCAGACCAAGCTAGTCAGGCTACGGAGCACATCATCGTGGATCTCATTAACAGAGACAGTCTCTGTTAATGAGATCCATGATAATGCGCTCCACAGCCCGACTAGCTTGGTCTGCAAGGCTATGGAGCACATCATCATGGATCCATAGCCTTATGGACCAAGCTAGTCAGGCTTATAGGGCGATAGTTCCCAGGGTCTGTTGTGGCTCCTCCTTTGTGGAGAGGAATAACCACTGCTGAGCGCCACACTATGGGCACGTAGCCTGTGGAGAGGCTGAGTTTGAACAGTGTGTTTAGGTGAGGGGTTAGTTCATCTTTGAGCTCATGTAGGATGCAGCCTGGGACACCATCCGGTCCCATTGATGCTATGTTTTTGACTTTGGAGAGGGCTGTTTTAACCTGAATGCCTGTGATTTCAGGGGCACTACATTCTTCTGGTATGGTTATGGGCCCTTTTGGGGGTGAGAGAGGGGTGAAGTTTGCACTGAACCTGTCTGCCAGGATGTTGGCGATATCAGTTGGTTCAGGGTATTTTGCGCCATTCTGCACCAACTCTGAGCAGATCTGAGAATTGCCACTTAGATTCTTGACATAGCTAAAGAATGCCTTGTGGCCATCTTTGGCGTCCTTGGAAATTTTTCTTTCGAAGCTAGCCTTGGAAGATTTTATGAGGGATCGTAGTTTCTTGAGGATACTGATCAGGGATGTCTTCCCTTCTTGGGATTTTACTCTTTTCTGTACTAGTTTCCTCCTTCTATTGTATAGCTCGTTTATGGCAGGGGTCCACCAGACTGGTTTCCTTTTCTTGGAGGATTGAGTCTTGGTTTTGCTTGGGATAGCACGATCCATGCATTCTTGTAGGTGCCTGTAGGGTGCATTAGTAAAGGATTGGATTTGAAACTTTCCACCTAGGTATAAGTAATGTGAAGTTTACTTTTGAAAAGTTTTTCACGGTGGTTTCTTTGACCGGGGGTGGTGGCAGAATGTGGATATCCAGAGCGATTAGTGTATGGTCCGATCTAACCAGCGAGGGGTTGACCTCATGTGTGGAACATGGTTGCCCATGTTGGTGATGACCAGGTCTAATATGTTGTCACCCGTGGTGGGGGTGTTGACCAGTTTATCCAGGGCATTTCAGTTTATAAATTCTAGGAAATGTTGGGCAAGGGAGTTAGTACTTGAGTAGTTCTCCCAGTTAATGTTTGGGTAACTGAAATCACCCAATAACAGGGTGTTTGGTAAGATCTTTATGTGTTCCAGTGTTTCCACAAATGCGGAATGGGGTTCCTGGGACATGGTGGGTGATCTGTAGCAAGCTACAATTTGAATTGCAGTTCTGCCCATTGTTAGTTGCACGTAGATGATCTCTGAAACATCGTGCTGTGCCACTAACCTGGAGGAGAGGGTATCCTTGAGGAATATGGATACGCCCCCGCCTTTTGTATTTCGGTCCAGGTTTTGTGGCCGAAATGTATGGTACGAGTTTTAGCCTGGTAGTGCTGGGGTGCTCTCTGGAGCCTTAAACCAGGTTTCTGTTACTGCACATATATCGATTTTCTCCATACTGAGGAGTGCCTCGAGTGAGTGCATTTTGAGGTTTAGACTTCTTTGTGCTATTTACGGCAGTGGGTTTGTCTTTTGAGCCTTGCCTAAAAAGGCACTATGGGGGTGGCAAGAGCCTTGGCCAGTATTCGAAAGCCTAAGGGTGACAGGTGCAAGCCATCTCTAGTGAAGCAGCGTGGCTTGTCGAGCATGTCATCCCATGTGGACAGACACTTGATCCCCTTTGAATGACACCAGAAGCTTAGCAAATTGTTGAAATTGATAATTTTTTCTTTATACCGTGTTATCATTCTTGGTGAGGGCAGGATGCCACTTAGGGTCAGGGTCATACCGGCCTGGGCTACAACATCAGAGAGCTCTTCCATGTCTATTTTCATGTAGTCCAGGGAGGTATGGCTCAGGTCATTCACATCAACATGGACAACGACAGAGTTGTACTTGTTCTGGAGTGACCTGAGTGCTTGTGGAAAAAAATGAGGGTGCCTGCTGAAATCCCCGAGGTCCACAACTGAAAGTGTACACCTGTGTGTGTGTGTGTTGGGGGGAGATACATACCAAGTTCTGGTACCTTGATATGTTCCCCCTGCTCCAAGGTACAGTGATCTTGCAGTTAGTGTGTACCAAGTATCATGAGTATGGAAAGCACAACTCCCCACATTGTCTTATGGGTGTAACAGCAAGAACTAAAATTCACTGACTTTTGTTTTTTTTTTTAATCACAATTCACTTCTTGGAGTCGAGGGATTTAGGATCAGGTCTTGTACATCCAAAAAGAAGCCTAGACAGTGGTCCATTTAAATGTAAAGGAGTTCAGCATGGGGGTGACAATGCAGGTAGTATTTCTCTCTATTTCCAAGAGAATTTGTTGGACTCTTATTTGTAAATGAGAGTATATGACAGGATGTGATGCATCCTCTGGGAATTGCAGAAAAATGCAAGGAACATAAATTCATTGACAGACGCACGATTCTAGAGAATGGCAGGTGGAGCATCGCCTGAAAAAAAGCAAATATTACAAGCAAGTTTGCCACACCTTCAAAAGCTGAGAAATACCTGGAGTACTGCTTAAAGGATTAAGCAACACTGGGAATACACAACAGCATAATGTTTGACTAAGAACTGCAATATGTGGGAAAAGTAAAGGATGCATCACAAAACTGTGGTCACTAAAGAACATGAAACATGCTTCAGTATGCCGTCTAATATCCTAAAAACAAGCAAAAATAAAAAAGAGCATGCACAAAGCAAACAGGATGTTGGTATCTACAATAAAGAATATAACAAAAGGCGAAAGTAAATGCCACTGAAAAGACTATGTTAGGTCTAAACTGAAGGTTTAGATTCACTTCAGGAGAATACAAATCCAAAACAAAAGCTGGCAAAACAGTACTAGTTCAAAGAGTAGTATTAACTGTGGTGCACAGACTTCCACATTCAAAACACTAAATTAGTGTTAAAGTCATGTAATTGGTCATCTACAACAATAAATACTGTTTCTACAAAAGACAAACATCTCTCTATTAATAACAGGTACAACTTATTATCTCTGTTTACATAAAAGGAGCAGCTTAAATTATGCACCATAAGCATCAACTGGAACAGAAATCACTGGAGTTAGACAATCGGACAACCAAGTGTGTAAGTAAACATAACATTCCAGCAGCCTTCCACTGGTTCTCTGAACATGGTCTTCTCTATGGAGTACCATTAAGGCTGGACTTAGCAAAAAAAGGCAGAATAATCAGGAAAGTGGGATCTCTCCACATCATTCTCTCTTTTTAACTGCACAGCATTATCTTTTTTTACCATCTCCTAACCTTGTGTATGTTGATTAACCACCCCATAGTATAAATGAAGGTGGCAAACTATCAGTTTCTAAGGAAAAATTATATCTATTCAAAAGAAAGCACCAGGAAACAATCCTGTAACATGCACAGTAATTTTTAATTTCAAAGCCAGAAATGTCACTGACCAACCTGCACCTATTAAGATAGTGCACTGAGGCACCAAAGCCCCTTGCGTGATAAGGCTAAAAGAATGAAAGAAATGGGTGCATGTTATAATACCAAATTAAACATGATGCGGAATGGCAGGAAAGCTAACATCTCACTAGCTAAAACACAATAGTGAAGTCACACTGGCACGGCAGCATTACCATGCTGTGGAAGAAACAGCAATGTGCTCTCCTCATCTGTCATCTGTGAATGGAGAACAGAGGACTCCAAGGACAGAAGTGAGGGCAAAGCCAGAAATGAAGAGTCCCAATCAGAGATGCCAAAACAGCAGCAGTTAATGGAGGAAGATACTTGCAGAGTATATGTACCTCTTACTAGAGTGCTTCTTTTCCAGGTACTCAGCCTTCTCTAAGAATGATACATCTGGAAGGCAAAACTACACAATCACAAGAAGGAAGCTTTAAGACAGTCAAGTGGAGGTAATTAATGCACAAAATGTTGTAATCAGTGGAGAAACCCCTTAAACAATAACATGGGATACAACTACAAGCATGTGCACAGGCAAAAAACATTCCTAAAAGTCGCTGACAGCAAGCTCTTAGACATATGTAAATGTTCTTAAGAAGTGACTGAGGAAGCAAGTGAGCTAGCATCCTGATGACATCAAATGTGAAAGTGAAGCCTGTAAAAGGAAATATAGGTACTAAGCTATCGACCCAAGGGCCTAAGTAAGCCTAGCCAACATGGTTCCCTGGCTTATGCCACCCAAGAAAGTTAATTTCCTATGCCCCTGTCGAGCAGAGCCACAGAAGTGATCCCGGGGTGTATTTTCTATTTCCCATCCACTCATCAAGATTTTTCTTGAAGAGTGCTAATGAGGAACTTTGCTCGACATAGATGGGTAGCTTGTTCCAGAGTACAGGAAGTCTCTGGGACAGGAATCTATCCCTCCAGCATGTCCTGTTTATTGTTGTGACAAGGTTTAGGTCCCTAGAGTGTGTAGCTCGGAGGGATTGGGATTTCTTTAGGTGTAGCATGTCCAACAGCTCTGGGTTTACAGCTTTATATGTTAGGCAGAGATCTCCTCGGAGTAGACGATATGCTACGGAGTAAAGCTGGAGTTTTTTGAGACGGTCAGTGTAGGGCATCTATTTCAGGCCAGTAATTCTCTTTGTGAAGTACTTCTGTGGCCTTTACAGCTGCTGCAGATGTCTTGAGAGGTACATTCCAAAAGGGGTGTTGTACTCTATAATGGGTCTAATGAGTGCAGAGTATAGGGGAACAATGACCTCTTTTTTCCTGGATGAGAACCCTTTTGTGATGAGGTGTGCCACACACAGGATTTCCTGACTACTGTGGCGATGTGATTATCAAAGGAAGGACTATTGTCCACCTGGGTCCCAAGGTCTCTTATCACACATTTGGCATTAAGTAGACTGCAGTTTATGCAGTAGTTCATGGGTACAGAGTTTTTACCAAAGGGGATGACAATGCACTTTTTGGCATTGAGCTTGAGGCCATGCCTCTGACACCAGGCATCTGTCTCATTGAGGCCCTTCTGCAGGATGTCCACATCATTTGGGGACTCTACTATGGCCCTAGTTTACAGTCATCTGCGAACTTTGTTAGCCAGAGGCATTCTGTTTGGTATCTACTTCTTTGAAGTACAGGCTAACAGGAGAGGTCAGAGGACTGAACCCTGTGATACTCCACTTGTTACTGGTTTGAAGTCAGACTTTGAGTCTGCAACTTTTACAGTGTGGGTTCTGTCAGTGAGTCAGTTGACAACCCATCTTGTAACGTAGGGATTTATACCTAGTTTTGTGAGTTTAGCTATAATTCCAGAATGGGGGATGGTGTCAAAAGCCTTGGCGAGGTCAAGATAGGCTGAGTGAACCACCTTACCCTCATCTACGGCTTTGGTGACTGCTTCAGAGAAGTCAATTAGGTTCAGAAGGCATGATCTGCCTTTCACAAACCCGAACTGGGTGGGGTCCAGAGTTTGGGGGTTACCAATGTCTTTGTTTAAGAGTTCCATGATGATACGTTCCATTGCCTTGAAGACTAGGCTTGTCAGGCTAATAGGACGATAGTTCCCAAGATCAATGGTGGCTCCCCCTTTGTGGAGTGGGACAACTGTTGCTGTGCGCCATTCAGTGGGCACAAGGCCCGACATGAAACTGTGATTGAACATGGTGCTTAGGTGGGGAGCCAGTTCGTTCTGAAGTTAGTGTAAAACGCAACCTGGGATGTTGTCTGGTCCTATGGATGCTGTGTTTTTGGTTTTAGAGAGTGCAGCTTTTATAGGGATTCTGCATTCTTCCTGTATAGATATGGGCCCTTTAGGGGGTAAGAAGGGGGCTAAAGTTAGCATTGAATCTATCTGCCAAGATATTGGCAATATCAGTTGGTTCTGTAATTTTCATGCCGTTGTGCTGTAACTCGGAGCAGATGTGGGTGTTGCCATGGAGATTCTTGACATAGCTATAGAATGCTTTCTTGTGATTGACCTCAGAATCACTGGTGATTTTGTTTTCGTAGCTAGCTTTGGAGGATCTTATAAAAAGTACAGTTTTGTACCTACCATAAATGTAGATGTCCGAACTGGATAGCATCTGCAGTCATAACAAGTGGGTTGTCCTGTCGTCAGGCAGCCCTGCAGTCGGCCGGATTCCAAAGTCCGGGTCCGGCTTCGGCTGATGTCGCACTCCACCCGACGTCATCTCTGTTGGTCTTCGGGTATAAAAGCATCAGCCGACGCCATTTTCCTCAGTGTTTCTTGCCCCAGATGCCAGTAGCCCTCTTGCAGGCTAAAATTTGGATAGATGCCAATGTTTCCAAATAGATAGAGGTAAACACAACAATAAGCATATATGCACATATATACAAACAAATACACCATAAAAGACTCCCCCCAACAGCTAGCTATTAGGAGGGTAAACACCCTAGGAGTACCACAGAGGGGAAGGAGGGAGGGTAATCCTGACTGCAGATGCTATCCAGTTCGGACATCTACATTTATGGTAGGTACAAAACTGTACTATGTCCTTCATGGATGCATCTGCAGTCATAACAAGTGGGTAGAATACCATAGCCAACTAGGGGAGGAGGATAAAAGCAGATTATGGTGTGTTTAGGATCCCTTGCAGTACAGCAGTGGCAAACCCTGCTCGGGATCTGGAATATAGAGGCAAATTATAATGCTTGGCAAATGTATGCACGGAGGTCCAAGTAGCCGCCTCAATAATGTCTTTGGTTGCCACTCCTCGTAAGAAGGCTGTGGTAGTGGCTGTTGCCCTTGTAGAATGAGGTCTTATGTTCTGTGGGATTGGTTTTCCATGGAAGGAGTAACAGTATCGTATGCAATTTCCTATCCATTTGGAGATTGTCTGTTTGGAAATAGCTTTTCCTTCCCTTCCTGTTGCATAGGCTACAAAAAGTTGGTCAGTCTTTCTGCTATTTTTTGTTCTGTCCAAGTAGTAGCGTAGCTGTCTATGTGCATCCAAGGTATGCAGTATTCTTTCCCCTCTGTTTTGTGGGTTGGGAAAGAAGGTAGGTAGGTGGATTGCCTGGTTTAAAGATACTCTGGATACCACCTTGGGCATAAATGTAGGATTAGTTCTCATGGACACTATCTTGGTGGAAGATTAGGAAGGGTTGCACTGCCATTAAGGCCTGTAGTTCTGAAACCCTCCTTGCTGAAGTAATTGCCAGTAGGAAAGCAGTTTTCCATGACAGGTGTTGTAGGTCTGCTGTTGCTGCTGGTTCAAAGGGTGATAGTGTCAACTTTTCTAGCACAAAGTTTAAATCCCAGGCTGGTAATGGTGGTTTCCTTGGAGGTTTTACATTCTTGATTCCTCTGAGGAACTGCCTGAGCAAAGGGTGCGAAAAAACAGGTGGATCAAAGCTGTATTCTGCTGAAATAGCTGATGCATGTATCTTGATGGAGGAGTAGGACAGGCCTGAATGAAGAAGTTCGCCAGATACTCCAGAATGTTAGGCATATCTATGTTTGACACATCTTTTCCTCTTCGGTACTCCAAATGACAAACCTTTTCCATTTTCCAGCATAGTTCCTTCTTGTTGAAGGTCTGCGTGCTTCAAGAATAATGTCTTTAACTCTTTGGGAAAGTTCTGGATTAGCTGCTGCTATGTGATGTTCCATGCAGTCAGTTGCAGCGTTTTAGGTTTGGATGTATGATGCTGTAGTTGTTCTGAGTTAACATCAAAGGCATCAGGGTATTGGCCACATATTGTTCGAGACATGCTCTTCAGTAGTGGGTACCAGTGTTGTCTTGGCCAGTTTGGGACTATCAGGATTATCCTTGGACGTTCTTCCTTGATTTTTAGTAGTACCTTGTGTATCAAAGGAAGAGGTGGGAATGCATATGCTGTTAGGCCTTTCCAGTTGAAGGAGAGTGAGTCCACTTTCCATGCTAGTGGGTGGAATGTCCTTGTGCAGAATTTTTGAGCTGGTGATTGAGAGGTGATGCGAATAGGTCTATCTGTGGCATTCCCCATTTCTTTGAGATGGTCTTGAAGATGTCCGGGTGCAGCTTCCATTCGTGGGCATCCGGTGGTTCTGCTTAATATGTCTGCTAGAGTATTGTCTTTCCCGGTACAAACATTGCCTGTAACTGAATGTTGTAGCTGAGTGCCAGGGTCCACAGCTCCAAGGTCATTCTGCATAGGGGTATGAATGAGTGCCTCCCTGTTTGTTGATGTACCACATGACTGTGGTGTTGTCTGTCCTTATCATCAACTGGCCCTCTTTGAGGAATGGTTTGAACTTTTGGATTGCCAGTTTTACTGCCAGCATTTCTTTTAGATTGATGTGCAGGTGAAGTTGATCCTGTGTCCACAATCCTTGCACGCATTTGTCCAGCATGTGGGCCCCCATCCTAGGTCTGAAGCGTCTGTTGTGATGGTCTGGCTTGGTTGACATCTGCGAAAGGGTAGGCCTGGGTTTGACTGGCATGCCTGAGCCCACCATAGGAACTCCTGTTTTAAGCATGGAATTAGTGGGATTTCTGTTTCTAGACTGTGTCTGTGTTGGGACCATAAATTCTTTAGGTACCACTGTAGTTTCCTCATATGTAGTCTGGCAAATGGGACCAAGATTATGCATGATGCCATGAAGCCCAAGGCCTGCAGAAATTTTCTTGCTGTTAACTTGTTCAGTTTTGTTAGTGCCAAGAAGTAAAGAGGAAGTTCTTTTGTTTTTCTGTAGTCAGGAATGCCATTTGTTGTACTGTGTCCAATTCCGCCCAAGAATGTCCTTGTTTGGGATGGTATCAGCCTTGACTTTTGTAAATTGACTGTGTATCCCAGTCCTTGTAGCAAGTAAATGACCCTTTGTAAATCTGTTGTCAGCTTGCTTTTGTTGTCCCCTTGTAGTAGGCAGTCGTCCAGGTATGGGTAAATCTGAATTCCCTGTAGTCTGCAATGGGCGATTACTGATGCCAGGCATTTTGTGAATACTCTGGGCAGTAGATAAGCCAAAGGGCAATGCTGAGAATTGATAGTGCTCTGATCCTGCAAGAAATCTGAGGTATCTTCTGCAGATTGGTCGAATGGGGACGTGCAGGTATGCCTCCTTGAGATCTAGAGTTACCAGCCAAGACTCCTTGCCCAGCATGGGAAGAAGTTGCTGTAGGGTCAGCATTTTGAATTTTGGGACAATGATGTATGTATTTAAGGTGGACAGGTCGAGAATTGGTCTCCAACTTTTTCCTTTCTTGGAACTAGGAATAGTCTGGAATAGAACCCTTTCCTTGTTCTGCTGTTGGCACTCTTTCCACAGCTCTCATGTTTGCTAACTCCATTATCTGGCGTAGAGCCTCTGTTTTTTGATTTGGAGGTAGATTTTGCATTCCTCTTTTGACTGGTAAAGTGTGGAAGTGAAACCGGTAACCTTGATCTATGGTTTGTAAAATCCACTTGTCTTTTGTTATGTAGTGCCAGTTCTTTGAAAATAAGGTTAACTTTCCGCCTAGAGGAGCTGCTATTTGTTCCCTGGTAGGCGGAGTTAGGATTAAGTCACTGTGGTTGTGCTGATGTAGTGGCAGTGGCTGCGTCTGTGCCTCTGTTGTTACCTTGCCACTGTCGTCCTCTGTAGGCACCTCCTCTGGATTGGTTTCTGCCTCTGGAACGTCTATTCCTGCCCCTTTGAAATTTTGTGGAGTCAGGAAAGGACCAATTTTTGGCAGGCCAGTTCCTGCTAAACCTTGGGTTTGAACCTGCAAGAAATCTTTAACAGTTTGAACAGATTTTGCCTTTTCTTCCATTTTCTTCATAACCTGCTGGGCAGGTGTACCAAACAAACTGTCTTGTCCATAGGAGCATCTAGCAACTTAGCTTTAACATGATCCGGTAAAGCTTGTTCCTTTAGCCATGCATGCCTTCTTATCACTGTGCCTGTCATGGCTGATCTAAATGAAGCCTCCAGTGCATCATAGCCACATTTTAAGGAATGGTTGCTAACCTGTTGTATGTTATTTACCATCTCTAATACATATTTCTTATCAAGAGATTCATCAGTGGTTAGTTTTTAGTTAACTGATCAAGCATAAACTCTTGGTATTGTATCATGTGAAACTGACAGTTTAAAGCTCTAGCTGAGAGAGTAGCTGAAGTGTAGACCTTTTACCCCATCTGTCTAATGACCTTGCTTCCCTTTCAGAAGGAATAGGGTTTTAGCTGTGGTCATGGATACTGCCTTGGGACCCTGGGATATAGTTTCTGGGTCTGCAAGTGGGGCCTTGTAAAGGTGGTGATGAGTATCTGGCACCCTGTAAAATCTGTCTGGTTTGGCAGGGGCTGTGCGTAAAGAATCTGGAGCGGAGCAGACATCATTGAAAGCATCATCCACCACAGAGAGAACAGGAGGTATAGCTAAGGGCCTGTGCTGTGGGAGGTGCAGAAAGGTCCTAAGTCTTTTCTGGAGTCTGAAAAATCCTGTTGCTGCCATTGGAACTGTTCTCGCATGGCATGCAAGGTTTCCCCAAAGGAGAATTCTTCTGGTGGGGAAGCAGCTGGAATGGATTCTTCAGCATCAGAATCTTCAAAATTGGAGAAGGGAGCCTCTGGCTGGTCAGTAATGTCTGATTCATCAGCAGAATCATCAGAAGACACTGGCTCAGGGGGCTCTGCCCTAGGTCTCTTCTCTGGGGGCTGAGAGGCCCTGTCTGGTTGAGATTGAGATCCTCTAATTAAAGAAATTAAATCTTCTGCCAAAGAAAGCATTTGAGAACTAGAAGAGGGCCTGGATGTGGGGGGTTTAACAGGCACTGATTTAGTAGTCTTGGCTGCTTTAGCCCTGGCGAAGGCCTTAATGGACATGGCTGCTGGAGGCCTAGCAGCACCACGTGCTGGGGTAGAGACATCCAAGGGGATGGTGTCTGATAAGTCAACCACCGTAGTGGGAAAAATTTCTGAGGTCGATTCAAGAGTTGTAGCAGGGGCCTCAGTTGTAAGAATAGGTTCAGCTGTACTTTGATCAGTTTTCTCGGTTTCGCCGAAACCGAGACACTCATGATTTGCTTTACCGTGGTTTCGGCCGAAACCGCGGACCGCGAGTGTCGGTCTTTATCTTTGCGTTTTTTGGAAGATTGGGTAGTCGGAGGATCCGACGGCATAATGTACGCAAAATCAGTACCGAAAAACTGTTCTGCAAACTCCGACCGACGCCTAAGCGTTGTCGGTTGAAGGAGGCACAGGCGAACAGGCTGCTACGTCGTGGGCTGGGCCTAAACAAGGCAGACAGTAAGAGTGGAAATCTTTATGAGGTATTTGTTTCCCACAGGTTAAACAATTGTTAACTTTTTCTGACATCGGCTGAGGCAAGAAAGAGTCCCCAACGGGTACTTAGCTTTAGAAGTCTTGGTAGTATTCGGTAGAAGTAATCTCTGGATCCGACCGACCGGCACTTGCGAACAGCTTCTGCTTCGGGCCACGGCAAGAAAGACTGAGGAAAATGGCGTCGGCTGATGCTTTTATACCCGAAGACCAACAGAGATGACGTCGGGTGGAGTGCGACATCAGCCGAAGCCGGACCCGGACTTTGGAATCCGGCCGACTGCAGGGCTGCCTGACGACAGGACAACCCACTTGTTATGACTGCAGATGCATCCATGAAGGACATCATCTCAGCTTCTTACTGAGGCTGACCAGGGAGCTCCTCCACTCATGGGATTTTACTCTCTCTCTTGCAACAGTTTCTTCCTTCTGTTGTACAGTTTGTTTATGGCAGGGGACCACCAGGTTGGCTTCCTTTTTTGGAGGATAGCGTCTTGGTTCTGTTTGGGATAGCACGATCCATGCACTCCTGTAAGTGCTTATGGAGTGCATTTGTGTAGGACTCAGCCGTCGTAAAGTACAGTTGTGTACACTTACCATAAATGTAGATGTTAAAGTGTATTCACTGTTGCAGTCATGACACTTGGGTTATCTGCCTGCAGGTAGCCCTCAGTCAGCCCAAATACCAGACTCTTGGGATTTCTGCATCGGATGCTGTCACCTCTTCCATGAAGTCAGGTCATTAGGGCTATAAAACATGTAGCTGACGCCATTACATCAGTTTTTCTTGCTCCAGATGTCAGGAGCCCCCAAAGTAGGAAGCAATTATGTGAAGTGGAACACCTCCAGTAAAAAATAAATACCACTGCCATAAGACATGGCCAAAAAGAGGATAGGTGGAAAGAATAGAAAAGTCAGGGGGCTGGAGGGAGGGTAACCAGGACTGCAACAGTGAATACACTCGAGCATCTACATTTATGGTAAGTGTACACAACTGTACTATGTTCTTCGTATTTCACTGTTGCAGTCATCACACTTGGGTTGATTCCCAAAGCTGAGGAAGGATGGAGGCAGTCAAGAAGCATTAGGGCTGGCTAGCAGGCCCTGTAAGACTGCTGTGGCAAATCCAGCTCTGGATTTAGAAAAAATAGATAAGTGGTAATGCTTGGTGAAGGTGTGCACAGAACTCCAGGTTGCAGCTTCCAGGATGTCCCTGGTAGGGACTCCCCTGAGGAATGCTGTAGAGGTTGAGGTAGCCCTAGTGGAATTAGTTCAGATACCCTATGGGTAGGTTTTCCATAGTGTTTGTAGCAGAAATGGATGCACTGTGTTATCCATTTGGAAATGGCTTGCTTTGAAATGGGCCCTACTCTCTGCCCCTGTAGCGAAGCTGACTAGCAGCTGGTCAGATTTTCTGAAACGTTTAGTTCTGTCAAGGTAGAACCTGAGCTGTCTGTGCATGTCCAAGGAGTGCAGAATCCTTTCCCCGTTATTCTGAGGAGTAGAAAAAAGGTTGGTAAATGGATGGATTGGTTTAAAGCCACACTGGATACCACCTTGGGCATAAATGATGGGTTAGTCCTGAGGGAAACCCTGTCCGCATGGAAAATAATGAAGGGTTTCACAGCCATTAGTGCCTGTAACTCAGACACTCTTCTTGCTGAAGTGATGGCTAGAAGTAAGGCTGTTTTCCAAGAGAGGAATTTTAACTCTGCTGTAGCAGCATGCTCAAAAGGGGGAAGCATGAGCTTCTGTACAAAGTTAAGGTCCCAGGCAGGGGTGGGAGCTCTCCTCGGGGGCCTTAAATTGTTAGCTCCTCTCAGGAACTGGTTGATGAGAGGGTGAGAAAACAGAGGTGGTTCAGTATTGCAGTGAGGTGAGATGGCAGAGGCATGAATTTTAATTGATGAGAATGATAGACCTTTTTGGAGTAGCTCTACTAGGTAATCTAGGATTTGAGATAAGGTGGGCACAGCTAGCTGTGTCCTTTCCTTGAGATTGGCTCCAAGAACAATATCTTTTCCACTTTTCTGAATAGGATTTCCTAGTGGAATGATGTCCAGCACCCGTTTACTGAGGGTTGCTGGTGGTGTATTCAGGGGATAAGCCAGGCTGCAAAGTTCAGGGTTTGCAGCTGTGGATGCAAAATCTGTCCCTCCTGCTGGGACAGCAGGGAGGGAGTTTGATGTAGGTACCAGGATGGCACTGCTGTCAGACTGCGTAGGAGTGGGTACCAGTGCTGGCGTGGGCAGTCTGGGGCAATACAGATCGTCCTTGGCCTGTCCTGTTTGATCTTGAGTAGTACTTTTGAGAGGAGGGGCAGAGGGGGAAAGGCATAAATTGAGAGGTTTTCCCATGTAATGGATAGGGCATCCACTTTCTACCCTTGGCTGTGGGGATTTCTGGTGCAAAATTTGCTCAATTGATGGTTTTGGGGAGAGGCAAAGAGGTCCACCTCTGGAGTCCCCCACCTGCGGATTAGAAGTTTGAACGGGTTGGGTTCCAGCTTCCACTCATGTGGGTCCAGTAGATTTCTGCTTAATTCGTCTGCCAGTGCATTTTGTTTGCCTGGCAAGAATTGAGCTTGCAGGTGCACTTGGTTGCTCAGGGCTGTGTTCCACAGGGCCATGGCTAACCTGCAGAGAGGGTAGGAATGAGTTCCTACCCCTGCTTGTTTACGTACCACATAACTGTGGTGGTGTCTGTTTTTATCAGGAGTTGTCCTGGAAGGATAAGGTATTTGATGGCTGTCAGAGCATTCTGTACAACTAACATTTCTTTTTTACTGATATGCAGGGGAATTTGTTCTGAGCTCCATTTATCTTGAATGCATTTGCCTGCCTTATGAGCCCCTCATGCATAGTCTGATACTTCTGTTATCAGGGTTTGGGTGGTGAGGGGTTGAGTGAAAGGAAGTCCCTTGTTGTGGTTGCATGCCTCTGCCCAGCAAAGGAACTCTACCCTTAGACAAGGAATGATAGGAATCAGTGTTTCCAGGTCCTGAGAATGTTGACACCAGAGACTTTTTAAGTACCACTGAAGTTTCCTCATATGCAGTCTTGCATATGGAATTAGTAGAATGCATGAGGCCATGAACCCTAGGGCTTGCAGTATTTTTCTTGCAGATAGCTTGGTTTTGATGGCCATTAGTTTGAAGTAGTTTGTCAAATAAGCCCGTTTTTCCTGGAGTGAGGAATGCCACCTGGAAGTTGTGTTCAAGCTTGCTCCCAGGAATACAATCTTTTGGTTGGGCACCAGTTGTGATTTATTTTCGTTGATGGTGTACCCCAGAGAAGTTAAACATGTCTTTACAAATGCCAGGTGCTAAAGTAGCAATTTGACTGTCAGCCTGAATCAGGCAATTGTCCATGTATGGGTAAATTTGAATATTTCTCTGCCTGCAGTATGCAATGGCTGGAGCCAGGTACTTTGTAGATATCCTGGGCGCAGTAGACAAGCTAAAGGGAAGTGCAGAGAACTGATAGTGCATACAGCCTGCCCTGAAACGTAGATATTTCCTGCAAGATTCCCTTATGGGGATGTGCAGATAAGCTTCTTTTAAGTTTAGGGTGACTAGCCAGGCGTCCTTGGCTAGCATAGGAAGAAGCTGTTGCAGAGTAAACATTTTGAATTTTGGGACCACAAGGAAGGTGTTGAAAATTGACAGCTCTAGGATAGGGCGCCAAGAGCCCTCTTTTCTGGGCACCAGGAATCGTCTGGAGTAGAAACCTTGTCCCCTTTGCTCTACAGGCACAGGGTGAATAGCCCTAATACTGAGAAGAGAAAGTACTTGCTTTTGAGGCTCTGCCCACTGGTTTGGAGGAAGGTCTGGCAACCCGCTTGGGGCGGGAAGTGAGTGGAAGTAGAATCTGTATCCCTGGGATACAATGTTTAGTACTCACCAGTCCTGGGTAATGGACACCCAGTTTTGTGCATGCAGGGCGAGTTTTCCTCCTAGGGGTGCAAGAACTTTGGCGTTGCTGGGAAGGAAAATAGTCAAGTCATTGCAAACTTTTTCCATAAGGAGGTGGCTTACCACTCCCTGTTTTAGAGGAGGGAGCACTCCATTGTTTAGATCTCTGCATACCTTGAGACTGTAGTCTTGGTGACCTGTTGCCCCTGGGTTTGGACTGAGAATGGCTGGAAAGGACCAGTTTTTAGAAGACTAATGCCTACTGAATCTAGATGGCTGCACCTGTAAAAAAATCTTTAAAAGTTTGCATAGACTTAGCTTTTTCCTCCATCTTTTTAAGAATTTCTGCTTTTGTGCCAAACAATTTTCCTGGTTTAATGGAGCATCTAGTAATTTTGCTTTGACATGGTCTGGCAAGATTTGCTCCTTCAGCCAAGCATGCCTTCTCAGTACAGACCCAGTGACAGCAGCCCTGCAAGATGCTTCTAAGGCATCAAAACCACATTGCAAGGTATGTTTACTAACTTGGTTTGCAGAACGCATTAGTTGTTGTAAATCTTTAATTTTCTGTACAATCTGGAAGCAACAACATTTTTTGTTTAATTAGTTCCATAATATGCTGCTGGTACTTCAACATGTGAAACTGGCAATTCAAAGCCCTGATGGCAAGAGTTGCAGAGGTATATACCTTCTTACCCCATCTGTCTAAAGCTCTAGAATCCCTGTCCGAAGGGATAGGGCTTATGGCTGTAGTAGCCTTAATGCCTTTAGGTCCCTGGGAAATGGTATCTGGATCCGCAGTGGGATTCTTATAGATAAACTTGTGAGAATCAGGTACTCTGTAGTACCTGTCAGGCTTTCTAGGAGCTGGTGGTAAGGTGTCAGGAGTAAGTCTGGATTCCATGAAGACATCTACAATGTCTAGGACAGGGGATACAGCTAGAGGCCTGTGCTGAGGCAAGTCTAAAAATTCTCCGGGTCTCTTTTTGGACCGAGGGTAGTCCTGACATTCCCAGTGGAAATGCTATCTTAAAATATGCAAGGTTTCACCAAAAGAAAAGTCCTCTCGTGGGGAGGCAGAGGGAATGGAACCCTCTGCATCTGAATCCTCTTAGGTAGTTAAGGTTATGTCCTGGTAATCAGAGGGCTCATCATACTCATGGTCTGAAGAATCAGAAGGAAAATCAATTCTTTGTCTTTTAGAGGGGGAAGGTTAGCTTCCCCTAATTAAAGTTATAAGGTCTTCAGCCATTCTAAGCATTTGTTTCTGTGGCAAGGGAGCTAGAGCATGCGCTTTGGTCATTGGTTTTCTAGGTGTAGTGCGAACTCTGGGCCTGAGAAACTTGGTACTTTTAGTCAAAAACGAAGTCGTCAGTTTAATGCGCACATTGGAAGGTCGGAATACACCCTCAGAAACCGGTGGCCTGCACACCAGCTCCAGACACATCCAAGGTAGAGACATCCACTGGTTCCATAGATGAAGAAGCAACTTACGGCATACTGGACTCTGAATGGGTCTCAGTAGAGGCCTGCGAATCTGTAGAAGCGGGTATCAGGGGCTGTGAAAGCGCCTCACTGAGTACTGGCAAACTGGCAACTAGCTGAACGGAAGCATCGTTGGCAGTTTTGGACCTATTCGGTATCTATCTTTATCCTTACGTTTTTTCAGAAGATCGACAGTCGGATGGCTTATGGAAGCCATTTCACAAAATGGAGAACGGGAGTGAAAGAATTTAGCGACAAAGATAGCCCGATGATGAATAGTTTGGGCATTAAACAAGGCACAGAACCTACAGCGAGGAATGTCGTGGTCTGGGCCTAAACAGATGATGCAGTAAGAATAAAAATCTCTTAGGTATTTGTTTTCCACAGGCAAGACAATTGTTAACTTTTTCTGACATCGGTTAGAGCAAGAAAAAAGGATCCCCAATGGGATACTTAGCTTTAGAAGACTTCAGGTCTGAAACTCGAAAAACTAAAATTTCAGGTAGCGGCCAACTGGCACTTGCGAACTGCTTCTGCTTCAGGCTTCCATGCAGCAAGAAAAGCTGATGTAATGACTTTGGCTGCATGTTTTATACCCCTGACGTCATGGAAGAGGCGACAGCATCCGAGGCAGAAATCCCAAGACTCTGGTATTCGGGCTACCTGCAGGCAGATAACCCAAGTGTAATGACTGCAACAGTGAAACACGAAGGACATCTGTATCGTCCATCTGCAGGGGTGTCATGAAGTTTGCCACTTCTGTCTTAAGAAGCATGAAGTTGGCTTTGGAGAAATTTTTTTACCGTTGTTTCCTTAATAGTGGGTGGGGGCGTGATGCCGATATCTACGGTGATTAGCTTATGGTCAGATAAGGAGTTGATTTCAGGTGTGGAACACTGGTCACTCATGTTGGTAATGACTAGGTCTAGGATATTGTTGCCCCTGGTGGAGGTGTGGATATGTTGATCCAGGGCATTGGAATTTATGAATTCCAGAAAGCGTTGAGTGACAGAGTTGGTACGAGTAGTTTTCCCAGTTAATGGTGGGGTAGTTGAAATCACCTATTATTAGGGTGTTTCATTGAACCCTAATATTTTCCAGTATATCAAGAAAACAGGAGTGGGAATCCTGGGGCATGGTGGGGGGTCTGTAGCAAGCTACAATTTGGATTTCAGTTTTGCCCAGAGTTAGTTGCACTTAGATAACCTAGGATGTATTATGCTGTGCAAATAGCCTGGAGGTGTGGATAACCTTAATGAATATGGACACACCTCCGCGTTTGGTGTTCTGGTCCAGGTTAGATTCTGAAAATTGTGGTATGAGTTATAGCCTGGTAATGCAGGGGTGCTCCCTAGAGCCTTGAACCAGGTCTCAGTCACTGCACAGATATTGATGTTCTCCATTTTAAGGAGTGCCTCGAGTGAATGCATTTTGAGATTTAGAATTCTAGCACTGAGTAGCATTACCCTCAGTTTTTGCTTGCCTGTTCCTGTTACGGTGGTGAATTTTGTCA
The DNA here is from genome assembly GCF_019279795.1 of Protopterus annectens. Classification (NCBI taxonomy): domain Eukaryota; kingdom Metazoa; phylum Chordata; order Ceratodontiformes; family Protopteridae; genus Protopterus; species Protopterus annectens. Next base: position 171,966,751 of record NC_056732.1, read on the forward strand.
TTTGAACCTTGTCTAAAAAAAGGCACTATAGGGGCGGCAAGAGCTTTAGCCAGTATCCAGAATCCCAGGGGCGACAGGTGCAGGCCATCTCTGGCAAAGCATCATAGTCTGTCGACCATGTTGTCCCACACAGACAGATACTGGATCCCCTTAGGAGGACACCAGAAGCTTAGCCAATTGTTGAAGTCAATCATTTTGTCCTTGTACTGCGCTATCATTCTGGGCGATGGCAGGATGCAGGGCTAGGGTCATACCTGCCTGGGCTACAAGACTGGACAGCTCTTCCATGTCTCTTTTCATGTAGTCTAGGGAGGTACATCTCAGGTCATTCACACCAACATGGACAACGACAGAGTCATATTTGTACTTGTTGTGGAGTGACCTGAGTGCATGGGTTATGTGGCAGATCTTGGCACCTGACAGGCAGCTGACAGTAACCTTCTCCTTGTTTAGCCTGGTGAGTGAGACATCAGTGTGCCTGACTACAGAGTCACCTATGACTAGTGTGTTGGGTATGTTGGTTTGCCTTATGGGCTGTAGTTTATTGGCATACTGAGTTTGTGGGCTGTGTGTCATTTGGGGTGTGCTGGGGGGCGGAGGTTGCTTGCGTTTCTGCTTTGGAGGTCTCTGTTGCTTGAGCACATTATTACTGAGAGCCTCTGCAAACGTTTTTGTGTTTCTATGTGTGGATTTTGGTGGTGTAGGTTTAGTGGGACTATGTGAGGAGTGCGGTGTGGTGCAAGTGTTTCCCTTCTCCGCTTGACTGTCAAGTTCAGTCTTGGTTGGAGAGAGCTTTACCTCCAATTTGGCTAGATAAATGCATCTCTCACAGGTTGTAGTGGTGGGTGGTAGGGGGAGAGGGTTGTCTGTGTACATGAGGCAATTGCTACATTCAAAAAAGCAAGAGCCAGCAAAAAGTACAGTTTTGTACCTACCATAAATGTAGATGTCCGAACTGGATAGCATCTGCAGTCATAACAAATGGGTTGTCCTGTCGTCAGGCAGCCCGATTCCAAAGTCTGGGTCCGGCTTCGGCTGATGTCGCACTTCACCCGACGTCATCTCTGCTGGTCTTCGGGTATAAAGGCATCAGCCGATGCCATTTTCCTCAGTGTTTCTTGCCCCAGATGCCAGTTGCCCTCTTGGAAGGCTAAATTTTGGATAAATGCCAATGTTTCCAAAAAAGTAGAAGGCAAACACAAAAATAAGCATGTATGTACATATATACAAACAAATACACCATAAGAGACCCCCAGCTAGCTATTAGGAGTGTAAATACCCTAGGAGTACCACAGAGGGGAAGGAGGGTGGGTAATCCTGACTGCAGATGCTATCCAGTTCGGACATCTACATTTATGGTAGGTACAAAACTGTACTATGTCCTTCATGGATGCATCTGCAGTCATAACAAATGGGTAGAATACCATAGCCAAACTAGGGGTGGAGGAAGAAAAATTATGGTGTAGTTAGGATCCCTTGCAGTACAGCAGTGGCAAACCCTGCTCGGGATCTAGAGTATAGAGGTAAATTATAATGCTTGGCAAATGTATGCACGGAGGTCCAAGTAGCCGCCTCAATAATGTCCTTGGTTGCCACTCCTCGTAAGAAAGCTGTGGTAGTGGCTGTAGCCCTTGTAGAATGAGGTCTTATGTTCTGTGGAATTGGTTTTCCATGGTAGGAGTAACAGAATCTTATGCAATTTCCTATCCATTTGGAGATTGTCTGTTTGGAAATTGCTTTTCCTTCCCTTCCTGTTGCATAGGCTACTAAAAGCTGGTCAGTTTTTCTGTTACTTTTGGTTCTGTCCAGGTAGTAGCGTAACTGCCTATGTACATCCAAGGTATGCAGCAGTCTTTCCCCCCTGTTCTGTAGATTGGGAAAGAAGGTAGGTAGGTGGATTGCCTGGTTTAAAGACACTCTGGATACCACCTTAGGCATAAATGTAGGATTAGTTCTCATGGACACCCTATCTTGATGGAAGATTAGGAAGGGTTACACTGCCATTAAGGCCTGTAGTTCCGAAACCCTCCTTGCTGAGGTAATTGCCAGTAGGAAAGCAGTTTTCCATGACAGGTGTTGCAGATCTGCTGTTGCTGCTGGTTCAAACGGAGGGAGTGTCAACTTTTCTAGCACAAAGTTCAAGTCCCATGCTGGTAATGGTGGTTTCCTAGGAGGTTTTACATTCTTGATCCCTCTGAGGAACTGCCTGAGTAGAGGATGCGAAAAGACAGGTGGATCAAGCTGTATTCTGCTGAAATAGCTGATGCATGTATCTTGATGGAGGAATAGGACAGGCCTGTATGTAGAAGCTCTGCCAAGTACTCCAGAATGTTAGCAATATCTATGTTCGACACATCTTTTCCTCTTTCAGTACTCCAAATGACAAACCTTTTCCATTTTCCTGCATAGTTCCTTCTTGTTGAAGGTCTGCGGGCTTCAAGGATAATGTCTTTAACCCTTTGGGAAAGGTCTGGGTTAGTTGCTGCTATGTGATGTTCCAGGCAGTCAGTTGCAAGGTTTTTAGGTTTGGATGCATGATGTTGTAGTTGTTCTGAGTTAACATCAAAGGTATCAGGGGTATTGGCCACATTCTCTCCCGAGACATGCTCCTCAGCAATGGGTACCAGTGTTGTCTTGGCCAATTCGGAGCTATCAGGATTATCCTTGGACGTTCCTCTTTGATTTTCAGTAGTACCTTGTGCATCAAGGGAAGAGGTGGAAATGCATATGCTGTCAGGCCTTTCCAGCTGAAGGACAGAGAGTCCACCTTCCATGCAAGTGGGTGGAATGTCCTTGTGCAGAATTTTTTGAGCTGGTGATTGAGTGGGGATGCGAATAGATCTATTTGTGGCATTCCCCATTTCTTTGTGATGGCCTTGAAGATGTCCGGGTGTAGCATCCATTCGTGAGCATCCGAGGTGGTTCTGCTTAACATGTCTGCTAGGGTGTTCTCTTTTCCCGGCACAAATATTGCCTGTAACTGTATGTTGTAGCTGAGAGCCAGATTCCAAAGGTCCAAAGTCATTCTGCATAGGGGTATGAATGAGTGCCTCCCTGTTTGTTGATGTACCACATGACTGTGGTGTTGTCTGTCCTTATCAAATGGCCTTCTTTGAGGAATGGTCTGAATTTTTGGATTGCCAGTTTTACTGCCAGCATTTCTTTTTGGTTTATGTGCAGGTGCAGCTGGTCTTGAGTCCACAATCCTTGTATGCATTTGTCCAGCATGTGCACCCCCCATCCTAGGTCTGAGGCGTCTGTTGTGATGGTTTGGCTTGCTCGAAAGTTGTGGAAGGGTAAGCCTGGGTTTGACTGGCATGCTTGAGCCCACCATAGGAACTCCTGTTTTAGGCATGGGATTAGTGGGATTTCTGTTTCTAAGCTGTGCCTGTGCTGAGACCATAAATTCTTTAGGTACCCACTGTAGCTTTCTCATATGCAGTCTGGCATGTGGGACCAAGATTATGCATGATGCCATGAAGCCCAAGGCCTGCAGAACTTTTCTTGCTGTTAGTTTGTTCTGCTTTGTTAATGCCCAGAAGTAAAGACGGAGTTCTTTTTGTTTTTCTGCAGTTAGGAATGCCATTTGTTTTACTGTGTCCAATTCCGCGCCCAAGAAAGTTCTTGTTTGGGATGGTATCGGCCTTGACTTTTGTAAATTGACTGTGTATCCCAGGGCTTGTAGCAAGTAAATGACCCTTTGTAAATCTGTTGTCAGCTTGCTTTTGTTGTCCGCTTGTAACAGGCAGTCGTCCAGGTATGGATAAATTTGGATTCCCTGTAGTCTGCAGTGAGCGATTACTGATGCCAGGCATTTTGTGAATACTCTGGGCGCAGTAGATAAGCCAAAGGGCAATGCTGAGAATTGATAATGCTCTGATCCTGCAAGAAATCTGAGGTATCTTCTGCAATTTGGTCGAATGGGGACGTGCAGGTATGCCTCCTTGAGATCTAGAGTTACCAGCCAACACTCCTTGCCCAGCATGGGAAGAAGTTGCTGTAGGGTCAGCATTTTGAATTTTGGGACAATGATGTATGTGTTTAAGGCGGACAGGTCGAGAATAGGTCTCCAACTTTTCTCTTTTCTTGGTACTAGGAACAGTCTGGAGTAGAATCCTTTGCCCTGTTCTGTTATTGGTACTCTTTCCACAGCTCTCATCTTTGTTAATTTCGCTATCTGCTGTAGAGCTTCTATTTTTGATTTGGAGGTAGGTTTGGCATTCCTCTTTTACTGGTAAGGTGTGGAAGTGGAACCGGTAGCCTTGGTCTATGGTTTGCAAAATCCACTTGTCTTTTGTGATATAGTGCCAATTTTTCGAAAATAAGGCTAACTTTCCGCCTAAAGGTGCTGCTATTTGCTCCCTGGTAGGCGGTGTCAGAGCCAAGTCACTGTGATTGTCCTGTTGCAGTAGCAGTGGTTGTGTCTGTGCCTCGGTTATTGCCTTGCCACTGTCGTCCTCTGTAGGCACCTCCTCTGGATTGATTTCTGCCTCTAGAGTGTCTATTCCTGCCCCTTTGGGATTTTGTGGAGTCTGGAAAGGACCAATTTTTGGCAGGCCAGTTCCTGCTAAACCTTGAGGGCTGAACCTGTAAGAAATCTTTAACTGTTTGTACAGATTTTGCCTTTTCTTCCATTTTCTTCATTACTTGCTGGGCAGGTGTGCCAAATAGACTGGCCTTATCCATAGGAGCATCTAACAGCTTTGCTTTAACATGATCCGGTAAGACCTGTTCTTTCAACCATGCATGCCTTCTTATCACTGTGCCAGTCATGGCTGATCTAAATGAAGCCTCCAGTGCATCATAGCCACATTTTAAGGAATGGTTACTAACCTGTTGGATGTTATTCACCATTTCTAATACATATTTCTTATCTAAGGATTCATCAGAGGACAGTTTTTTAGTTAACTGATCAAGCATAAACTCTTGGTATTGGATCATATGAAATTGACAGTTTAAAGCTCTAGCTGAGAGAGTAGCCGAGGTGTAAACTTTTTTCCCCCATCTCTCTAAGGACCTGGATTCCCTTTCAGAAGGAATAGGGTTTTTTGCTGTGGTCGAGGCTACTACCTTAGGCCCCTGGGATATAGTTTCGGGATCTGCAAGTGGGGCCTTGCATAGGTGGTGATGAGTGTCTGGCACCCTGTAAAATCTATCTGGTTTGGCAGGGGCTGGAGGTAAAGAATCAGGAGCAGTGCAAACATCATTAAATGCATCATCCACAACAGGCAGTACAGGAGGTATAGCTAAGGGCCTATGTTGTGGTAAGTGCAGAAAAGTCCTAAGCCTTTTTCTTGAATCTGAGAAATCTTGTCCCTGCCATTGGAATTGTTCTCTCATGGCATGTAAGGTTTCCCCAAAGGAAAATTCCTCTGGTGGAGAGGCAGCTGGAATGGATTCTTCAGCATCGGAATCTTCATAAGTAGAAAAAGGAGCCTCTGGCTGGTCTGTAATGTCTGAGTCATCCGCAGAATCATCAGAGGACTCTGGCTCGGGGGCTCTGCTCTAGGTCTCTTTTCTGGGGCTGAGAGGCCCTGTCTGGGTGAGATTGGGATCCCCTAATTAAGGATATTAAATCTTCTGCCAGAGTAAGCATTTGTGAACTTGAAGTGGGCCTGTGTGAGAGGGGCTTAACAGGCACTGATTTAGTAGATTTGGCTGCTTTAGCCCTGGCAAAGGCCTTAATAGACATGGCTGCAGGAGGCCTAGCATCACCACGTGCTGGGGTAGAGACATCCAAAGGGATGGTGTCTGATAAATCACTAGGAACCACAGTTGTAGGCAAAATTTCTGAGGCCGATTCAACTAAGGTAGCAGGAGCCTCAGTAGTAGTCATGGATTCGACTGAAGATTGACCGGTTTTCTGTTTCGCCGAAACCGAGACACTCGCGGCTTGCTTAACCGTGGTTTCGGCCGAAACCGCGGACCGCGAGTGTCGGTCTTTTTCTTTACGTTTTTTAACAATTTGGGTAGTCGGAGGATCCGACGGCATAATGTACACAAAATCTGAGCCGAAAAACTGTTCAGCAAACTCTGACCGACGCCTAAGCGTTCGTCGGTTGAAGGAAGCACAGGCCGAACAGGCTGCTACGTCGTGGTCTGGGCCTAAGCAAGGCAGACAGTAAGAGTGGAAATCTTTATGAGGTATTTGTTTCCCACAAGTTAAACAGTTATTAACTTTTTCTGACATCGGCTGAGGCAAGAAAGAGTCCCCAACGGGGTACTTAGCTTTTAGAAGTCTTCGAAGTAGTATTCGGTAGTAGTAATCTCTGGATCTGACCGACCGGCACTTGTGAACAGCTTCTGCTTTGGGCGCCACGCGGCAAGAAAGACTGAGGAAAATGGCGTCGGCTGATGCCTTTATACCCGAAGACCAGCAGAGATGACGTCGGGTGAAGTGCGACATCAGCCGAAGCCGGACCCAGACTTTGGAATCCGGCCGACCGAAGGGCTGCCTGACGACAGGACAACCCATTTGTTATGACTGCAGATGCATCCATGAAGGACATCAGTGACAATGAGATTTACTATAATAGAATGAGGAGAACAAACAGACTGGTTTCGGCTGAAAAATTACAAAGCCTTCATCAGTGTATCAAATGCTTGAAAAAACATTCCCCTTTATATAGTAATTGGTCCACCTGGAGGTTATGTAAGAAATTACACTTTTATAAAGGTGTAAAAATGTTAAAAATATTCATTAAGTCCTGGAGGAAATAGTGCCCCTAGTCTGACAATCCATTTCTTCACTTTGTTATTAAGTAATTGGTGCCAACCTGATTTGTTCTTAATATTGCCCTGAATTTTATCTGAAAGTCTGTTTGTTTGTGTCTTTCGGCTTTTCCCGGTTAGGGGTCGTCACAGCGGAACTCCGGTCCGCTAATGATTGGTAGTTGATTTTTATGTGCCGAGTTACCAGCCCTGACGCACAACCTTCAACGAAGGTACGCCCATTCAGGCATATCTCCACACAGAAGACGCTCTAGCTGAGAATTTTATCTGAAAGTAAAAATGAAAATTGGCCTTAGGATGTTTCTCTGTGGGTTTGTATAGTGCATTGCTCAGTCTCTTGGTCCTGACATCACTTAGGTGCTCCGAAATTCTAAACTTAAATGGTCTAGAGGTTTGGCCAACATAGAAAGCAGAACTGCATGTAGCCAAATATATTAGCCATTCTGATTGACAACTCACAAAAAAATTTATGTTGAATATTTGGCCACTGTTCTTGCTTGAGAATTCCCTAGTTTTGAAGATGCTTTTGCAAGGTCTACAGTGTCCACATGGAAAACATGCTGGGGAGTTTATTTATTCTACCAGCCTACTGCGAATCTACTGTGAAACATTTTGGTCAGTATCTCTTTGTGGATTACTCATATTTGGATATTCATATTGGGTGCAAGGTACTGTTTAATACTGAACTCTGATTTGTTTTTCCAACTGTGGGCTGCTTCAGTCTGCTGGGTCATTTAATTTGGATGGGTTTCTGTGGCAGTAACCATATATGTACATTTGTGCAGTTAACAAGTACCACTTTGTGAACTGGATGGGACTCTCTGGCAGTTACGGCATGTGTATGATGCAAACAACTGTTTAATGACTAACAAGCAGAGTAGATTATGGTCGGAATTATCTACAGTGAATTTCCTGTGTATGTACAAATGGACCTGTGAATTTACTCTTCAGAATGGAGTTTTGGCTTTTCGTCTCTTTTTTCGACAGCTTTCAGGTCATGTTTCTTGCGGAACATTATATGAGTCATTATCATCATCTAGACTGACATTTGGTAATTTGGACATTGTGATTACTTTATTTGATTGCATTTTAAACTTATTGGGTGATACGTGTTTAACGTACTTGCTCAGATGACATTTTGGATACCAATATCTCATGTACATGATTATCAGGCAGGTAACATGTTTTAGAATTTAAGGATATGAGTAAAGGTTTAATTTGAATTTCAGGCAACAGATTAACAGTCGCTCAGACGTTGTTAGCCAAAATATTGATTGTATAAGAAATACGGTGAACTGTATGAGTATTACACTTCAGAAGCCATGTTTGCCTACATTACTATAGGGCAAATGATGTTTTTTGAAGTTTAAGGAGATAAGCAGGGTTTTCTCAAAGCTTTATGGAAACCATCAACAGTTGTTTAGCTAGAATATTCATATTTTTCACTGAATTACCTATTGGTGATTATGTATGAACAACTGCAAACTATATGAACATCATTTATGCATTATCAACATGTTGTGTAAGGGATAAGACTGATTATTAATCCACAGTTGAAGTTTATATCTTTTGATTTCATTCATTACCTACTACATTGTGTACAGTTCAATGTCTAACACGTTTTGGTGACTGAAGGGACAGAGATATACATATATAATGTACAATCTACCATGCAAAGAAATAACAGTGTTCATTTCACTTCATAAAGGTCTGAATTTTATACCAGGTTTTTTGTGCCCGAGGATAATTTTGTGCAGGATGTATAATCCTTTTGTAGATGTCTTAACCTGAAACTTTTCTTCCATACAGCATCTGACTTACAACCACACTCTGGTTTCAAATATCATAAGTCTAGCTTTAATCCACCCATGCATCCTACTAACTTTATGTTCCAAAATTCAATCCTCAAAGATCTATACTTTAACTTTATGGAACATCAAATAAAATCTAACAATTTATCCAAACAGGAGATGGACATGGTACAGGAATTGGGCAATAACAAAGATATAGTTATTTTGCCAGCAGACAAGGGTGGTGCTATTGTGATACAGGATATGATACAATATCAAGAAGAAACCATGCAACAACTTTTGAATAAACGGCATTATACATATATGGTATGTGACCCCACCAAAGGTTTTAAGAAACATTGATGGCTTTCTTCGCCTTGAAGAAGGCATTATTACAGATGACAATTTATACCAACTCACAGTTAGTGATCCCGTTAGTCAATACATCTATGTCTTACCAAAAATTTACAAAAATATGCCAAATCCACCAGGGAGACCTATTGTCTCTGGCAGAGGATCCATTACGGAACCACTTTCCCAATTTCTGACACTACATCTTAAACCCTTACTCATACACGTAAGAGCTAGAATACAAGACACCATGGAATTTTTGAGGATCATGTCAAACATTGAATTGGAGGCTGGGTGGCTCATGTGTACTTTGGATGTTTCTGCATTGTACAACAGTACCTTTCATTGGGCGGGCTTGGAGGCTTTTGAGTACTGGCTTACAAGGACTGAGCTATACCTACCGTGTTTTAACACATTTTTGGTCTGTTTAACAGAACATGTCTTAACTAAATATGTGTTTTATTTCCAGGAATCATGTTACTTACAACGTAATGGTACCGTTATGGGAGCCTCCTTTGCCCCCATATACGCCGAACTCTTCATGGCCTATATTGGAGAACAGCTCATTTATGATCAGGCCCATAACATCTATTTGGAAGAGATCGACATATGGAGGAGATACTTGGATGATTGCTGGTTGGTATGGAGATCTGATAGCATTTACCTTAAGGAGTTTGTTGAATACCTTAATCAGAATAAGTGGGGGATTGAGTTTACGGTCTCTTTTGATAACAATAACATCACATTTCTTGATGTATTGGTAACATGCAATACTGACCATACTCTTCCCACTGAAGTTTATAGAAAACATCCACAATTTAATTCCTTACTCCATGCCATCAGCTTTCATCCATCTCACATATGCAGAAACATTCCTAGGTCACAATTTCTAAGAATCAGAAGAATTTGTTCAGATGCTAATCTTCTTCTTCTTCTTCTTTCGGCTTTTTCCCGGGTAGGGGTCGCCACAGCGGATCACCTTGTCTGCACATTGAATGGCAGTGGAGTTTTACGGTGTCGAGTTGCCAGCCCGGCGCCCAACCTTCCACAAAAGGCACACTCACACGCACACCTAGGGCCAATTTAGAGTGTCCAATCCACCTGCAGCATGTCTTTGGGATGTGGGAGGAAACCGGAGCACCCGGAGGAAACCCACGCGACCACAGGGAGGACATGCAGACTCCGCACAGGAGGCACCCGAGCCGAGGATCGAACCGGAGAACCTTTTGCTGTGAGGCGGCAATGCTAACCACTGCACCACCGTGGCCGCCCCATTTGTTCAGATGCTAATACCCATCATATATATGAGGAAGATCTTGTTGACAGATTTAAACAGAGAGGGTACAAAACAGGGGACATATACCAAGCCAAAAACTGGGCATCTGAACATGACAAGAAGGATAAACTGGTGCAACAGAATCCTCCGATCAGACTTATTACCACTTATGGGAGAAATACAGATGTCCTTACTAATTTTGTATGCAGACACCGGAACATTCTTCTAGCCGATGCTCGGCTTAGGGGATATTGTCGATGAAACATGCCATTTTTCCTTTAGGAAAGGAAAAAATTTAGGCTCACATATGAGCCACTACAAACGTATTGGCAACCCCAGATACACACTGTATACAAACAACCATAGAGGGTAGGGCTCTACAAGGATGTTTCCCATGTGGACACTGTAGACATTGCAAAAGCATCTTCAAAACTAGGGAATTCTCAAGCAAGAACAGTGGCCAAATATTCAACATAACATTTTTTGTGAATTGTCAATCAGAATGGCTAATATATTTGGCTACATGCAGTTGCTCTGCTTTCTATGTTGGCCAAGCCACTAGACCATTTAAGTTTACAATTTCGGAGCACCTAAGTGATGTCAGGACCAAGAGACTGAGCAATGCACTATACAAACTCACACAGAAACATCCTAAGGCCAATTTTCATTTTACTATCATAGACAAAATTCAGGGCAATATTAAGAACAAATCAGGTTGGCACCAATTACTTAATAACAAAGAGAAGAAATGGATTGTCAAACTAGGGACACTATTTCCTCCAGGACTGAAAGAATATTTTTAACATTTTTACACCTTTATAAAAGTGTAATTTCTTACATAACCTCCAGGTGGACCAATTACTATATAAAGGGGAATGTTTTTTCAAGCATTTGATACACTGATGAAGGCTTTGTAACTTTTCAGCTGAAACCAGTCTGTTTGTTCTCCTCATTCTATTATAATAAATCTCATTGTCACTGTTTTGCTGGCTCATGCTTTTTTTGAATTATACCAAGGACTTTTGGAGCCGTGCAGCTACCATACTTGCAGGGTATTTCCACTGAGGAATTGCTACATTGCCTCAAGATACTCAGATTCATCAGATAGACAGGAAAGAACACTGGGAGATGACCCTTGGACATGCCTGAATAACAAAAACACTTTCCTCTAGACAAGTGAGGAAAGTGAGTATAAAAGCTTTTTTTTTTCTCTAAGCAAGTGAGGAAAGTACAAAAACTGTTTTCCTCTAGGTAAAGAGGAAGGTTGAGTGATGTAGTGATTTGTAGCTTTAGTGCGAACAACAAGCTCTGAACAAGTGCTGAGAACGAATAAGCAAATTCAAGTGCTAAAACTAAATCTGTACCTGATCTTGTGGTAGATAGGCTTTCCTAGTGCTTACCACTCCCAGTGATAAGCTAGAATGATTCCCTCCAATACAGAAAGGCTTGAGGGGCTCAGAAACTTACAAACAGTCCTGGATACAGCAAATCTGTATCTGGGCTAGACTAGTTACAGGAAGGGTGGGGAAACGAGCACAAACACAGGCTTTTAAACCAGAAAGTTGAAAGAGATAGAAAAACTGCCCAAACGGACAAACTACAATTTCTGGGCCAGAAACCACTCTTGTGGTAGATAAGCTAGTAGGCTTCCCTCCAACACAGAAAGGCTTTGGGGGCTCAGAAGCTTACAAACAGTCTTGGATGCAGTAAATCTGTATCTGGACTAAACTAGCTACAGGAAAGGCAGGAAACAAGCTTAGAAATTTTTTTGAGAAAGGAGAGACAGAAGATAATTCAAAATTAAGGACCTAAATGGCTTGCCCTTCACAAATGTTCTCTCTGTATAAGGTAGAATGAGCTAGTGACACTAGACTGGGATAGAGCTGAACAGATGGGACTGGTAATAGGAATGTCTGATGTCAAAATATGATCTCACTGTACTCGGTTGAGTGAACAAATGAGATAGACCCAGGAGGTGTGTTCAAACACAAATTTACAGGCAGGGCAGGCAATTCCAAACCCACCAAGATTAATACCAGAACAAGAACAGGGAGGGCAGGTGGGAAACTAACTACAGAGAGAGACCACAGAATTTTATGAAACAGTTAAATAGAAAAATAAACTAGAGAGAGACACAGACCAATGAAACAATTAAATACACAGAAAAATAGAATGCAGTACAAGCTTTAACACTGCAGGTTTGTACTTAACTCGGCTAGTAATGCAATTGATTGTGGGTATGTAGCAGATGCCAAACAACTCTGATATTGAGCAGTAATACATTCAAAGATATGTGACTAACTTATAAATACAGAGAAACCCTCTAGGCTAAGAGTTTAACACTGAATATCAATGAAGTGAAACACAATAGCCCCCACTAACTGCAGAGACAGAGAGAGACCACAGTATTCTATGAAACAAATAGAAAAATAAATAACTACAGAGAGAGACAGACCAATGAGACAATTAAATACACATAAAAATAAAATAAAATGCAGTACAATCTTTAACACTGCAAGTTTGTACTTAACTCAGCTAGTAATGCAGTTGATTGTCGGTATTTAGCATAAGCCAAACAACTCCGATATTGAGCAGTGCTCATTAAATAACTTAAAAGTAGCAACAGAATTCGAGTAGCTCAGTGTTTACAGCTGATGGACAATTTCAGCTGTAGCCATGCAAGTCACCCATACCGCTGACAAACAGCTCTACTTCACTTTGGGGAAAATAATGTGTAGCAGTAATCCGGGTCTACTTTATCTGCAAGGACAACAGAACTTTCCGAATCAGAAGTAAAAGACAACCACATCTCATGCAAAAAAGCTACAGTAAACTTTCGCCACTCCAGTGCAAATCTTGGAAAGCCTCCTTTTTACCAGATAATGCAATATTTGTTGATATATGTTGACAGTACTACATATTCACATAAGAATTAGTGGTGCGGAATTAGGGTGAAAAACTTGTACAAATCAGAAGTGTCCAAGACAATCTACATGCAAGACAGCACTCCTGATGGGATTATGCTGCAGAACCACATCACCGTCTCTGACCAGCCCTGTATCAAGCTGTCCATATTCTGTCAACATTCTACTGTTTTGAGAAAAGTGTGAATATCAGCACTCAAATGCAAAGTAACCAGTAGCCTAATATGGTACTGGATGCCTCATACATAAAGTGCAACTCCTGCCACTAAAGCTGCCGTAAAGGGCACACAGTCTGACTCTGGTACCAAGGGAAGCACCTAGCCATTCTAGCATGACAAAGGTTTTTCACCAGGAGAATTCAGAGCAGGAATACCCTTGACTGGCTTACAGTTCTTCTCAGACCCATCCCTGTTGTACCTCCTGCACATGTACAAAACAAACAGCACCAGAAACACTAGATACAGGGATCTGTGAAAAACAGAACATGATGGAGAAACAGAAGTGTCCTAAATGATCCCAGCACTATGTAATACGCTCCTCAGCCATGTAAATAGAGTTTATCCCCAACTCTATTCAAACAAAACGTTGGCAATTTGATGAGAAATCATAAATTTACCATTGGTCTGCTCCCCACATGTCCTTTATGGACACGGTCAGTCAATAAGAAAAGTTTTATCCTAACACCCTCCTTAAAAATCCTTACCTCCCTAGTAACAATACCCTCTCTGTACAGACAACCATGATACTCGGGAACCAAATAGTCTGGGGTGCACGGCTAGTCTTATAAGGGCTCTAGTGGTCGTTAGCCTAGTAACAACCTATGAACTTATAAAAGTGAAAGAAACTAGTACTCTCAGGAAGATGTGCATATTTTAAGGGACACTGAACCTGGCTATGTTTGCTACACAGCAATGTTGTTAAACTACCCTAAGTAGACTGATAAAAAACAAGAATTTGTCTCTGTTTAAAGGAGAGCTTAACGAATCAATCCAAATCATAGAACTATAAGCTTGCTAAAAAATGTACTGTTTTAATGGAAAAATGCATGTCATACTTAATACAGAGTTAACATTAACTTTAAATGATACTTATACAAGAATACATGCTACATTACACAATGCAAGCAATATATAAATATAAGGAGAATGTATATGGAATATAGGTACCTCATTAGCATTTAAAATTCTAAAGTAAATTTCATGTCACTTGGTACAAGTCCTATGGTAATAAATCGATTAAAGGCATCTGGGATTGTTTATACATCATCCTGACAAATCCACGTACAGAAAGTGATCCCAGCATAGAATCATAGGAAGTTACTAGGCTATTGGCCCAGAGGCCCTTATAAGCCTAGCCAAGAGTTTAACCCATGTATAGATAAATCAGCACCTGATGCCCATGTCCAGCAGGGACATGGTGGAATCCCAGGAATCCATTTTCTATTTTCCATCCAGTTATCCAGGTTGCACTTAAAAAGTGGTAACGAGGTACTCTGCTTGACGTGGAGAGGGAGTCTATTCCACAGATGGGGGGAGTCTCTGTGACACAAATCTGTCCTGCCAACAAGTCCTAGTGATGTCACACACCTGGTTGAGGCCGCGTGTGCGGGTTACTCGAGTGGAGCTTGACTTGCGGATATGCAGCAGTCCCATTAAGGCAGGTCAGAGATCGCCTTGTATACCAGACAGAGGTCACCTGTGAAGATTCTGTAAGAAACAGAGTAGATGGGATAGGGCTTTTAACCTGTGTATGGTAGATTTTTGAGGCCCTGGATTCTCCTGGTGAGGAACCTCTGTGGTCTCTCCAGCTGCTGCATGTGCTTTGAGAGGTACATGCCAAATGGGGCATTGTACTCAATAATGGGCCTTATAGCAGAAGAATACAGGGATGTTATGACCCTCCTTGTTACTGGTGAGAAACCCTTACTTATGAGGTGGGCCATGTAGAAACCTTTACGTACAATGGAAGCAACATTGTGGTCAAAAGTCAGGTTGCTATCAATCTGGGTGCCCAAATCCCTCACGACTGACTACGTGCTTAGCATGTTATTTATGTGATAATTTGTGGGGACCTCACTCTCCCCAAAGGGGATGATGATGCATTTTTCTTTTGTATTCAGCTTGAGGTCATGTTTCTGGCACCAGTCATCTGTTTGGGTAAGACCATTTTGGAGGATGTCCACGTCACTCGGGGAATTGATGTCCTTGCTGAGCTTGCAGTCATCTGCAAACCTGATCAGCCATAGCCCACCAGTTTTGGCCTGCACCTCAGAAAAGTATATCCCAAATAACGGAAGCCTCAAGACCGAACCCTGGGGTATGCCACTCGATACTGGTCTACTGCTTGAGGTGGCTTCCCCTACTTTGACTACGTGGGTTCCATCAGTGAGCCAGTTAACTACCCATCTGGTAACATATGGATTGATGCCTAGTTGAGAGCGTTTATCTATTATGCCTGAATGGGGAATAGTGTCGAAGGCTTTGACCACGTCAAGGTAGGCTGTGTGTACTGCCTTCCCCTCGTCCATGGCTTTGGTGATGGCCTCAAAAACGTCGACCAAATTTAACAGACATGACCTCCCCTTGATGAAGCCAAATTGTGTGGGATCGATTGTTTGGAGGTTGCCAATGTCCTTGTTAATGAGGTCCACGATAATCTGTTCCATAGCCTTGCAGATCAGGCTAGTTAGGCCGATGGGTCTATAACTTCCCAGATCAGTGGACACTCCACCTTTGTGTAAAGGGATGACAGTGGCTGTCCTCCACTCAGCTGGGACAAAGACAGTACCCAGGCTTTAGTTGAATAGGGCACCTAATGGTACTGCAAGTTCCTATTTGTGGTCAAGTAGGAAGCAGCCTGGGATGTTAATCGGGTCCAATGGAGGCTGTATTTTTTTGCCTTTGAGAGAGCAGCGATTACCTGCTCCTTAGATATAAGGGGAAGGGGGCAAGTACTGGGAATGTTCTGATTTACTGGTGGGGTGGGGACAGATGGGTGAAATTTTCACTGAATCTGTCAGCCAGCAAGTTTGCTATATCTACGGCATTTGTATATGTGATGTCTTTGACCACCAGTTCTGAAAAGATCTGGGCGCTACCTTTGAGACATTTGTGAAGAAGGCCTTATGACTGTCTAGCAGATGTGGCCAATTTGGACTCTAAGTTTGCTTTGGAGGTCTTCACTAACACTCTTATTTGCTTGTTCAGGCTAAGGAGAGATTGCTTCCACTTAGGCACCTGCTCCTTCTTGGTCCTGAACAGCAATTTTTTTTCTTTTGTTATAAAGTTTATTTATTGCAGATGTCCACCAGACAGGTTTACTCTTCCTTGCAGGGGATGATTTAGTCCTGTCAGGTATTCCCGATTCCCTGCATCTATATTCGTATAGTAATTTGATATAGTTTTGTATTCTGGTGTCAGTTCCTAGAGAGGGGGAGGGGGTTGTGAAGCTGTTTATACCATCCCTGAGGAAGCTGTAATCCGCTTTGGAGAAGTTTTTTTGTTTGACCCTAGCTAGAGGGGGGGTCAAGGGAGATGGTGGCTTCAAACGTGACCGCTTCATGGTCGGATCTTACAAGGGAGGATGATACTGCAGGGATGCTGCAGTGGTCACTCACATTGGTTAATACAAAATCCAAGATGTTATCACTTGTAGTGGGGATATTGACTAGCTGTTCCAAAGCATTTGCATTAACAAAATTGAGGAATCTCTGGGCATTTGTGTTCTGGCATGAGTAGTTCTTCCATTCTATGTTTGGGTAAAGTCACCTAGGATCAGGGTAAAGGGTTGAATCGTGATAGATTCTGAGAGGCCTAGATGGGCAGTTTGGGCATCTTGAGTCAGATTTGGGGGCCAATAGCTAGCTATGATTTGTACAGGGGTCTTGTCAATGGTTAACTGCACCTGGAGTGTCTCCTGTATGTCATACTGTTTGACCAGCCTGGAGGTGTCCATGTCTTTAATAGATACTGAAACTCTACCTCCTTTGGCTTTACTACCCACAGTTTGGGGTCTGAATGTATGACAGAATGAGTAACAAGGTATGGCGTGTGTGCTCTCCGCAGCTTTGAACCAGGTTTCTGCGACTGGGCAGATGTCAGCATTTGCCAGGGTTAAGAATGCTGGCAGTGAGTGCAGTTTCAGGTTTAGAATCCTAGTGTTTAGCAGCATGACCTTTAATTTAAACATAGGATACAAAACTGGAAATGAAATCAAGCTCACACTGCTCTGCAAAAGTATGAATGCCAGGTCAGGTAGCTACTGCACAACTACCATCCACTGAAGTGTTACAGAAAAAACATCACTGAAGTATAAACCACACCAAAAGATTGCTTCTTACAAATCGTGAGACTTATAATTCTTGTAGCTAGATGTAATTATAAAACCTGGAGAAGCAACTGTTCATTTTTTTTTTCTGATTTCCCTTCATTTAGCAAAGTAAACAAGAAGTTAATCATTTTTCCTTAAATAACGAGTTCCGAAGGTACAGTGCCTGTGACACACTGCAGAAGGTGTTTTGCTTGATTAAATAAATACAGCAGATGCAGCAGGAAAATGGAACAGTTATGAATGAATTTCAATGACGGGGGGGGGGGTCATGCAAGGATACACTGTTCTTGCGGAATACAAGATAAAGAGAGGCAATAATTTTCCGAAACAGTATGCACTAAATTATAGACATAGACCAGTTGTCAACGCCTAACTGCCTTACAAATATTGGTGAATTTTCAGAATTAAATATTCAGATGTCTTGCTAGACCACAGACAGAAATACAGGGATTTCACATATAGCCTAAAATAACTCATGATCAGCCAGAGGACAGAACATAAATTTGAGTAGCCAACACCTAGCTCATCGTAAGGGAAGGTGGATGGCTGTCATTGCCTAATTTTCTGTCTGTGGACTAGGGGACATCATCACAAAACATCATAAGATCCCAGATGTCAGTGAATCTTTGCACTATATCAACAGGAATGTAAGCAGCAGCTGATAAAGCTCTGGGCAAATACATAACCAGTGGCCCCCTAAAATGTGTCCGAGAGAGATTAAAAAAAAAATGACTACTTAATAAGAGTTCTTCTTAAGAAAAAGATGACCTACCGAGTAATTGAGTGTGTTAAAGGTATTAATGCATATAATAGGGGTCTCTAATAAAATAGAGAGTGTCTTTAAAGAACTGGGCTGTATAAATCTTGATAAGTAATCCTGATATCATAATTTGGCAACATACTTAGCAGGCAATGATTTACTTTGCTGTATGTACAACATATGAATACACGTGAAATCAGCGGAAGGGGAAATTGTCTTAAATTTCAGAGGAATATGTAATATTGCGTTATGTACTTTTCAGAGATAGCATGTTGTAACCTTAGTCTATAGCACTGTTAAAAGTTATTATAAAACAACATCAAAAAGTTGTGCCAGTATATACATGACTTTACTGTGTGTTATCAGAGGTCTAAAAATCGCAAATAGCATGTCGTCTTTTTTGTAATGTATTTCATAGCGATTATACCGAAGGTCATTAAAAGCTAAGTCTAAACTAAGAGAAATGACATAAAATATGGGCAGACTGCTAAAGGATTGGTACATCTTAATATAGATTCCAATTCTTAACTATGAGAGACAAAATCTCTATGGAACATAATTTAAAGTATTAAAAATATAAACTTAAACCCTTAAGCTATCTAATCAGGGAACGGGTCTAAGTAACATATTTTGACTAAAATCGAAAATATTTTTCAACTAATAATTAAAATTCTATACCACTAATAAGTAATTACAAGCTTATGCAGGCAAGGAAGTTATAATGCTAATTATCTGATGGATCTTAGAATGACAAGAGAATTTTGTATTATAGTTTGTTGTGTACATAGTTTTAAAATGCCTCTTACAGATAATAGGAGATTGTGGATATGCATGAGGGGTGGTCTGCAAGGGGTGGGTTGTCACTCATTAATTCTAAAAATGTAGATAACACTTCAATGCAACTTACAT
The DNA here is from genome assembly GCF_019279795.1 of Protopterus annectens. NCBI lineage: Eukaryota > Metazoa > Chordata > Ceratodontiformes > Protopteridae > Protopterus > Protopterus annectens. The sequence goes on from NC_056732.1 coordinate 171,985,822, forward strand.
ATCATGTACTCAAAATATTATGATTCCTATAGAAAGAATAAATTACACTTTAACCATTACAGCAGCATTCAAATTGCACAGACAGTAAAGACAAAATGATACTACTGGAATCATGGAATGTTAAACGTCTCCAAAATAATAAAAAAAAGAAGTTAATTATGCACTTAATCTATAAATCAGAAGCTGAAATAATGCTTATACAGGAAACACACATGACCACAGCTCAATGGGAGAAGGAAGCAAATAAAAAATGGGCAAAATTGATTATAGCAGCCGGAAATGATACTGCGTCTAAAGGGGTAGCAATAGTAGTTAAAAACTCTTTCAAAGGGACTATAAAAGCAAGTGACAGCGATCCCAATGGCAGGTAGTGCTACTTAGTATGTTCCCTTCCACCTCTCAATAGAAATATTCTTATCCTAAATGTGTATGGTCCATGGATGTACCAAACCGCTTTTCTTTATGATATATACTTAATTTTAGAAAAATTCCCAAACCATTTGTATTTATTAGGAGGGGATTGGAATATGATTAGCAGACCTGAACTTGACAGAACGAACAAAGAGAATAAACAACCAGTGGAATTAACAAATCTTATAAACGAACTAACGGAAGATTTTAACATATTTGATCCCTTTGAATTGTTCAGACAAGACTCTGGAGTCAGTAAATACACATTTCTTTCAACATCCCATAAATCATGGTCCAGAATAGATTTCTTTTTAATTTCAACCAATTTCAAAAAATTCGAAATAAAATACAGTGCGGATCCTAGAACCCTGTCTGATCATGCAAAAATCAATCTAAAAATAAATGAGACTAAGCCAAGCACAAAAGAGAAATATGCAGTTAACTGGACCTTGAATCATAACCTTTTAAAAAATAAGGAAACTTGCCAAGAAGTGACTGAACTACTTGACCAGACCTGTAGTAACTTAGAAAAAACAAATATTCCATTTGATATACAGTGGGCAGCTGCTAAGGCAACACGCAATATTAATACAAAAAGCATCAATACTCAAAAAACAAATCAAATCCCAGGTTGATAATCTAGAACTTAAGCTAAAAAATCTTGAATTACAAATGCAACAAAAACAATCTTCGGATGTCGAGAAACAGGCCATTCGGATACAAAAACAATTGCAAGAAACACAAATGAATCACCTATCGCTTAGTGAACTTAGGCTATTGCATAGATATGCCGAATGGGCCCAAACTCCCTCTAAGGTCCTAGCCAGAATAATCAATATAACCCCCCCCCTTCCAAAATAAAATAAATGAAATATAATAACAAAATATTTAGCTCGGATGAGGATATTATAAAAATCTTTGTAGAAATATATCGAGAGATATATGGCCCACATCCTCAAGAAAATCTAATAGCTTCCAATATGTTTTTAGATGAACTACACTTCCTGCAAATCAATGATACCCAAGTTAAGCTTCTTAAACAACCAATAACTACTGAAGAAATATCTTTAGCCATCAAGAAAATGAAAGTAGGGAAATCTCCAGACCCAGATGGCTATACATCAGAATTTTATAAAGCCTTTGAAAAGTTTTTAGTTTCAATTTTACTAAAAGTGTATAATTACATATTAAAATATGGGATTACAAATCTATACATAAATAACTCTAAAACAATTTTCATCTCAAAACCTAACACACCTGGACATAACCCTAACGACTATCGTCCAATTACGTTAATTAACCTTGATAAAAAATACTAGCAACAATACTGGCACAAAGAATGGCCAAAATACTACCCTCTATTACATCGTCTGAGCAGTTAGGCTTTATGAAAGGCAGGCAAGTCTGGGATAATACGTTAACAATAGAAGCAATAACAAATAGGACAGCTAAAGACATCTCCCCTAAATATGTACTATCCGTTGATGCACAAAAAACTTTCGATCGAGTTAACTTAAACTTCTTGTTCAAGGTTTTAAAGCGTTTCGCTTTTCCCAAAGAACTTATAGCCATGATTAGAGTCTTATACAATAAGGCCACTACCACACTTCATATAAATAAAAAGAACTCACATCCTATACGCATACTCAATGGTACTAGACAAGGTTGCCCGCTTTCCCCTTATCTTTTCAATCTTTACTTAGAAGTTCTCCTTCTGAAGTTAAGTTAAAAAACATTTAACCATACTATCTATATCTCAAGGGTTCAAATTAAATACACAGCATTTGCTGATGACCTTAACATTTACTTTCAACACCCCTCCACTAACCTTGTTAAAATTTTAAACTCGGTTGACAAATTCTCGGCAATTTCAAACTATGCCATGAATCCAAATAAATCCAAAATATTCCCGTTAAACCCTCTTAGCCATAAGGAAATTTTCTTCCCAGAGTCAAAGATCAAAATAGAATACTCACTCAAATACTTAGGTGTTACCTTTATTCACCCGCATAAAGAAATTATAAAAGAAAACCTTTACATGGTTTGGTGAGAAGTCACAAAAGATTTGGATAGATGGAAAAACCTAAACCTTTCTCTTCTATCCAAGACATCAGTCATAAAAATGAATATTCTTCCCAAAATATTGTACCACTTTCAAGCGGTTAGCCAAAATGTCCCAAATAAATTATTTTCCAAATTGAAAACAACACTGGGTAACTTTATATGGCATCCGAAGAGCATTAGAATTAGTTATAAAAAACTAACACTACCCAAAGAAAGGGGCGGCCTGAGTCTTCCTGACTTTCAGACATATTATCATATTATTAGAGCTAACCATATTATGCGCCTAACCCAACTTGAACCTTATGATAGTTCCTGGAACCCCTTCTGGATAAAAATCTACTACCAGAATTATAAATACCTTTAACATTAACCCAAAAGCTATTCCCTTTCTTAGCAACAAAACCCTAAGGAACTTCAAATTACATCCTGTAATAATTAATAATGTACTATGTTTCCAAAAGCTGGTCGCTTCCTTAAACATAAAGAATTCCCTAATTATGGCACAACCAATACATATGAACCCTGAAATCAAACTAAATAACAAAATGCTAAACCTAGAAAACTATCCAAATATTAAAAACTGTATAGTATGGGACTTCTATCAATTAAAAGATCAACCCCCAAGTCACATTATTAATGTCTTGGCATTAAATAAAAAATATCGAACAATCATTAACCAAGTAATTTACTTAATAAACTTGAAATCATCAGGAATAATCATAACTCTACAAGAATTTCAATTATATCAACAATTCACATCCCACTTACTACAAAAAAACAAAATGCTCTCAAATACTTATAGATTAATCACTCGAACTAAGTACCAAAAAGAAATCCTATACTCAAACTATTGGACAACCCAAAATGTAAAATTAACTAATGAACAAAAATTGGCGGCAATACAAATAACTACAAAACTTACTCCTTTTAAAAAGTTAATTTATACCCAAATCATGATAAATAACAATGCCTACCATACACCAATCTTCCTGAATAAAATAGACACTAATTTCTCACCATTCTGTCCCACGTGTACTAACACAAGAGCTGACATTCTACATATCTTTTGGTCCTGTAAAAACGTTCACAAGCTTTGGTGCTCTTTAAGAGTGAAATTGGAGAAATCAGGCTACATGAAGTCTACCCTCTCATGGGAAATGTCAATATTGAACATTTTCCCTAATACATATACGCCAGAATCCAAACATATTATAGTAACATTAAGTGCACTACTTAAATACTACATAGCTCTCAACTGGCTGGATAGATCCAAAACTTCCTGGTCAGAATTCAAAAATCTGGCTATTAAATATGTTTTGGCTAGCAAACTAAAAACTGTCAGTCAAAAGAAACTAGCCTATTTCAAGAATTACTGGGGAAAGCTCATAGAAATTCTAACCTAGACCAGCACTAAAATCAAAGTATGTTGCCCTATTGTACTGCCCACATTTAATTGTCAACCCCTCTTCCAATCTTTGGAGACCATCCATTGTATTTTCTATGAACGCTATCTCAATTGCATTAAGTATACTGAATTCCATTAATACCTACATACAACCTTAAACTCTACCAAAATACCCTTCAAGAGTGACAACCACATGCAAATAATGTAAATATTGTAAATAGTTTCCCTTGTTAGATTTAGAGAGATAATTAAAATACTTCTACATATTAGATAACAATGGTCAATTGTAAAAAATTATATAAATAACTTCTTATTATTCTCTTATTGTTACTCTTAATTCACTTATTACAAGACATGCTTTGCCATTGAATGAAGTTTTGTTAGAAAGGGGAAGAGGTACTTTTCTTTTTGCTTAAATTTAGTTAAAACGCTATATAAATAAGGATAACCTCACAGAAAATTGTGAAATACAGCATAATATGTGTTATTTGACCTTATGTAAATCCATTGTTATTTATTTCTATTATGTATTAACTGTTCTTTTTTATTCTCTTATACAACTATAGAAAACGAAATAAAAAGCAAATTAAAAAAAAAAAATAGATAGAGAGGCAACTAAAAGGGCATACAGATCAGAGATGCATTCACTGCCGTCCCACAGGCTCAAACAGTGGCAGCATATGTTTCTTTAAGTTGAAATAAATATTCTGCTGAGTAACAATACAAGAGTACTGGGACCAATGTTATTTAGTATTTTGTTCTTCTGGGTGGCAAAATACACTAATATCAAATCTGGACAAGTTATGTTATCATTAGGGATATAAAAGAATTTTATCGCTATTTAAAGTAGCTTTTTGGTTAAATTATAATGGGCTAAATAACAATAAAGATAAATGAGGAGTCCTTTATTTTGGCAAACCTAATTAAGATGCTAAGGTAACATTAGGAACCTTAGTTTTACCAGATTTACCAGAATATAAGGATTTGGGTATTAGAATTTGTCTCTAACACAATTCCCCTGCCTCTTCTACCTCTCCCCTTCCTCTCTCTTCAACCTCTCAATTCTTACAGTCTCAAAACAATCTACCTGTCTAGTCTGTCTCCTATACTCTACCTCCCCTAGATCTCATACTAGCCATTCTTACTTTCCTTTCTTGTTTCCAAACTCCTATACAACTAGATCCTACCCACTTTAAATACGCATCTGCTCTATTAACTCATTTTGCTCTAAGCAGCTTAAATAATATTGTAACTAGTCGCATTTTCTTCTGCTAATGGTTTAAAACCTTGTTTGTAACAATTCATATACTTGTCTACCAACTGTTAATACTCTGTATAACGGAATTGCCTGAGGAGCTTTTTTTTCTCTCCAGGTCTCCGCTTGGAAGATCCTATAGCCGATTGTTACTACTATGTTACTAAAATGTAATAAATTGTTTTCTAGCCCTGAGGAGCTTTTCTCCCTGGGTCTCTGCTGAAAATGAGCCAAAAGTTCAGCCAGACTAACCCAGTTAACAAAAGTAAAATAAATAAAATAAATAATACTTTTACCTTTAGATCACATGACCAAGCAATTACAACCAAAATCCTCAAAGTTGTAGCGTTAATTTTAAGAAAATCTTCCAGATTAAGCTAGATTGGAAGTTTAGGTCATTTTTCCATAAGTTACAGGTTTAAATCAAGGAACGTTGTGTCTAGCTTATTGGGCATTAAGGAATAAGGAGCTCTGATTGTTATTAAACATTGACATATTAAATTCAAATTACTAGGGGGTTATTCTCTTTATTTAAAATGTAAAACTGTTGCTAGGACAAAGATTCTATCACATTTCATGGTATGTATGTGGAATAAATTCCCTCAGTTAGACAGTCTGAATCATATTATTTAAAAAAAAATTGATAACGGTGTTGAAACAAAGGTTTATACATGTATACTGGAGTCTGCATTTTGACTGCCATTTTGCCCCAACACAATTTTTTTTTTCAAACTGTTGAACATGATGTTTTGTAACAGGCTTAAGTGATAAGATGCCCTTATAAAAGGCCTTACAAATCTTGAGTGAAGCCATACTGGTGTCTCCCCCCACAACAGAGAAATTACATATTAACCTTAATGGATAAATGTCCGAAAACTGATTAATGCTGCAGGAATGAAAATGGGCCTTAATCTGTCATTCATCTAGATCATGGAACTGTGGCTTACCAAAGTAAACCTTTCTGATAAAAGCCTTGTATGCATAACTGTGAAGACAAACAGTTTTAGCAAATAAGGAAGCTTACTCTGGCTAACAGGGAAATTAAAGGAGTCAAGCTGTAAGGATGGATGGAAAGATCAATCAAAAAAGTGGAGGAACCACTGCAGGGTCCTGAAGCAGGACACGTCACTTGTGCCTTGGCCAAAACGGTGCTACCAGAATCAGAATTGCTCCCATACATCTGTCCTCCCCAAAGGTTTTGGAATGAAAGGTATAAACAGAACTACATAGAGAAGACCTCTGGACAATGGGGTCACCCCCTTGGGGTGATGACCTACTCAAAGAGGAGCAGAAAGGCAGGTACTTGGCTCAAGACTGAGATGCAAAAAGATCACTTGCTACCTGCTGCCTTAAGTCCCTAAAATTAATCTGAACTACCTTCTGGCTGATGGATCACTTGTGCAGATATAGGAATTCCTGCACTATATCTGTTTTCTGAGCTATTTTAATGCCTAAAATCACTCCAAGTGCTTCTTTTACAACTTGAATGCGTTTCCTTCAAATTGGCGGATGATGGGGCCTGTTTTCTTGCTTTCATTCCTTCTTTCCAGAATACATTTCAAGTCCTGACTGTGAAGCACGGTCATCCAACAATCCTGTAACAGAGCTACTTCTAAGTTTCCCTAACTGAGCCTCATTTATATGGCTGTCAAACCTTCTTCTATGCTACAAATAGCTGTTAGCTACTTCCAGTAAAAAGAAAAAAAAAGTAGATAAGTAGTAAAACATTAAGCAACATTTATTAGAATGTATACAT
>NC_056732.1:171995212-172092054 GCF_019279795.1 Protopterus annectens
AGTCTGAAGGATAACCAGACCGTGCCACAGAGAAGTTCAATTGAATTTGTGAGGAGCAGCTAAGATTTGTCTGGTATGGAGGTCTCAGCCCCATATGCATAGTCCCTGAGCAGATGAAAGATTCCACCATCTTCTTGGAAGAAGGGAATCAAGAAGTTATGTACTCACCATAAAGTACAGTTTTGTACCTACCATAAATGTATATGTCCGATAGACATGCAACTGCAGTCATAACATGTGGGTTGTCCTGCCTCAGGCAGCCCTCGGTCGGCTGGATTCCAAAGTCTGGGTCCGACGTCGGCTGATGTCGCATTTCTCTCCGACATCAGAGCGGCTGGAGTATATAAGCATCAGCCAACGCCATTTTCTTCAGTGTTTCTTGCCCCAGATGCCAGGTGCCCTCCAAGGAAGGCTGTAATCAAATTGGAAGACAAAAACAGGATTCCAAACAAATAAATGAGCAATAAAACAAATACACCATAACAGATATCCCCAGCTAAGAGAAACAGGGATAGGAGTGGACCCTAGGCATAGAGGGTTATGGAGGGAGGGAAAATCCGACTGCAGTTGCATGTCTATCGGACATCTACATTTATGGTAGGTACAAAACTGTACTATGTCCTTCAAGAATGCAACTGCAGTCATAACATGTGGGTAGAATACCATAGCTTAGCTGGGGGAGGAGGAATGCTCTAGGTAAAAGATGGTGTGGCAATCAAACCCTGCAGAACTGCCGAAGCAAAGCCTGCTCTGGATCTGGAGTATAGAGGGAGATTGTAGTGTTTGGAGAATGTATGCACGGAGCTCCATGTAGCAGCTTCTAGAATGTCCTTAGTAGGCACCCCTCTTAAGAATGCTGTAGAGGTGGCTGTAGCTCTGGTGGAATGTGGTCTGACATTGGCTGGAACAATCTTTCCATGAAAGGAATAACAGAATCTGATGCGATGTCCAATCCATTTTGAAATAGTCTGTTTTGAAATTGCTTTTCCTTGGACTGCAGGGGCGAAAGCTACAAAAAGTTGTTCAGACTTCCTACTGGCCTTGGTTCTGTCCAGGTAGTAACGAAGTTGTCTGTGAATGTCCAAGGTATGCAACAGTCTTTCCCCCTTGTTCTCAGGATTGGGGAAGAAAGCAGGCAGATGAATTGCTTGATTTAAAGAAACCCTGGATACCACCTTTGGCATGAAAGTAGGGTTGGTCCTTAATGAAACCCTGTCTCTGTGAAAAATAATAAAGGGTGGTATTGCCATTAGGGCCTGTAGTTCCGAGACCCTTCTTGCTGATGTAATTGCCAACAGGAAAGCTGTCTTCCAAGAGAGAAATTGCAAGTCAACTGAAGCTGCTGGCTCAAAAGGAGGTAGAGTCAGTTTTTCTAGAACAAAATTGAGGTCCCAGGCTGGCACTAGGGCCTTTCTTGGTGGCTTAATGTTATTGATTCCCCTGAGGAATTGCCTTAGTAAAGGGTGAGAAAAAAACAGGAGGATCAGTGTTGTATCTAGCTGAAATAGCAGATGCATGTATCTTTATGGAAGAATATGAGAGGCCGTTCTTTAACATATCTGCCAAATATTCCAAGATGAGTGGGATGTTCAACAATGATGCATCATGTCCCTTGCTGGTATTCCAATTGCTGAATCTTTTCCACTTTGCTAAGTAAACTTTTCTGGTGGATGGTCTGCGAGCCTCTGTTAGTATCCGCTGAACTTCCTTGGAGAGAGATAAGCTGAATTTATTTATGGGATCTCCCAGGCTGTTAGCTGCAGTGTCTGAAGATTTGGATGCAGTGTTTCGAAATTGTGTTGAGTCAAAAGTAGAGGCCACTGGGGAAGGGCCCACCTCCTGGAGTGACATATGCTCCGTAGTAGTGGGTACCAGTGTTGTCTTGGCCAGTCCGGAGCTATTATGATTCCCTTGGGTTTCTCTGCTTTGATCTTTAGTAATACTGAGGTCATCAGTGGCAGAGGTGGGAATGCATAGATTGCTAGGGAGTTCCAGTTGAATGAGAGGGCATCTATTTTCCAAGCTTTTGGATAGTATGTCCTTGTGCAGAATTTTGGTAGAAGATGGTTGAGGTGGGAGGCAAACAGGTCCACTTCTGGCTTGCCCCATGCCGAAGTGAGTTGTCTGAAGGCCTTCGGATGTAACCTCCACTCGTGTGGGTCTGTGAAATTCCTGCTTAGGCTGTCCGCCAACACATTGTCTTTTCCTGGAACAAACTGGAATTGTAACTGGATGTTTAGGCTCAGTGATTTCTCCCAAAGCTGCATTGTCAGTCAGCAAAGGGGGTAAGAGTGGGTGCCCCCTTGCTTATGTACCACATCACCGTGGTGTTGTCTGTCCGTATCAGTAAATGACCTTGCTGGAGTTGGTGTTGAAAGGCCTCTATGGCATGCATTACTGCCAGCATTTCCTTTTGGTTTATATGCAGATGTGTTTCCTTTGGAGACCACAGTCCTTGTATACACCTGCCTTCCATGTGCGCCCCCCATCCAAGGTCTGAGGCATCTGTAGTCATGGTCTGTGTTATCTGTGGTTTTTTGAATGACATACCTGTGTTTGCCTGGCTCACCGAGGCCCACCATAGGAATTCCTTTTGTAGGCATGGAATGAGTGGTATGATTGTCTCCAAGTTGTTGCTGTGTTGAGACCAAATGCTTTTTAGGTACCATTGAAGCTTTCTCATGTGTAGTCTTGCTAATGGAACCAGGAGAATGCAGGATGCCATGTAACCCAGGGCCTGTAGGAATCTCCTTGCAGTCATCTGGGTGAGTTTTGCTAAATCCTTGAAATAATGAGTTAATTTCTCTTGCTTGTCTTCTGTCAGGTAAGCCATCTGAGAGGCTGTGTCTAGTTTGGCTCCTAAGAAGATTATTTGCTGGGATGGCTGCAGTCTTGACTTTTGGAAGTTGACTGTGTATCCCAGAGCTTGAAGTAATCGTATGACATAATCCAGGTTTTTTGTCAACATCAATTTGTCGTCCGCTTGTATGAGGCAGTCGTCCAGGTACGGGTAAATTTGTATCCCCTGGAGCCTGCAATGAGCAATTACTGAAGCCAGGCATTTTGTGAATACTCTGGGCGCAGTAGATAAGCCAAATGGCAATGCTGAGAATTGATAATGCTCTGGCCCTGCAAGAAATCTGAGGTATCTTCTGCAGCTGTGTCTGATAGGGACATGCAGGTATGCCTCCTTGAGGTCCAGAGTAATCAGCCACGACCCCTTGCCCAGCATGGGAAGGAGTTGCTGCAGAGTCAGCATTTTGAACTTTGGTACTATGAGAAAGGTGTTTAATGTGGACAAGTCCAGTATTGGTCTCCATTGAGATTCTTTTCTTGGAACAAGGAACAGTCTTCAGTAAAACCCCTGGTCTTGTTCTTGTTGTGGAACTCTTTCTATTGCTTTCATCCGAGTCAGCAGAGTGATTTGCTTGATAGCCTCTGCCCTCTGATTTTGTGGTAGGTTTGGCATGCCTTGTTTTCTTGGTAAGGTATGAAAATGAAACCTATACCCTCGGTCTATAATGTCCAAAATCCATTTGTCCTTTGTCAGTCTGTGCCAGTTTTCTGCAAACAGAGATAACTTTCCGCCCAAGGGAGCTTCTAGTTGTTTCCTGGTAGGCGGTAGTAGAGGAAAGTCATTGAGATTGTGGTTGTGTGGCAGGTGAAACCCCTGCGTCACTTCTTTGATTTCCTGGCTGCCATTGTCTTCCCCTGTAAGAGCCTCTGTGTATTGGCCTCTTCCTCGGCCACGTCTGTTCTTACCCCTTTGAAATTTTTCTGGATTAGGAAATGACCAGTTTTTTGAAGGCCAATTCCTACTGAATCTGGGGGGTTGAACCTGGAGGAAATCTTTCACTGTCTGAACTGATTTTGCTTTTTCTTCGATGGTCTTTAACACATCCTTGGCATTTGCACCAAAAAGCTTGTTCTTTTCCAAAGGTGCATCCAGGAGTTTTGCTTTTACATGATCTGGTAGAGGTTGATCTTTTAACCAAGCATGTCTACGAATGACTGCCCCTGTCATAGCTGCCCTACATGAAGCTTCCAGTGCATCATATCCACACTGCAGGAAGTGATTGCTTACTTGCTGAGTGTTATGTACAGCTTCCTGCAAAGTCTTCCTGTCTAAAGGATCAGGAGTGGCTAATGTTTTTTGTAAATCTTCTAACAGATAATCCTGATATTGTAACATATGAAAAAGGCAATTTAAAGCTCTCATAGATAAGGTAGTGGAAGTATAAACTTTTTTGCCCCATCTCTCTAATGACCTAGCTTCCCTGTTGGAGGGCAAAGGATTTTTCGAGGTGGAGGCTGAAACTCCTTTAGGCCCCTGTGAAATAGTTTCCAAATCAGCAGTATGGGCCCTGAATAAATGGGAATGAGTTTCTGGGACCCTGTAATACCTGTCTGGCTTGGCTGGAGCAGGAGGAAGAGAATCAGGGGTAGCACTAGAGTCAGAATACAAATCATCCAGAACATCAAGTACAGGAGGAATAGCTAAGGGCCTGTGCTGAGGCTTCTTAAGGAAAGTCCTAAGGCGTTTCCTAGAATCAGAATATTCCTGACCTTGCCACTTGAAATGTTCCCTCATGGTGTGCAGAACTTCCCCAAAAGAAATATCCTCAGGAGGGGAGGCCGAGGGGATGGAATCTTCTGCATCCGAGTCCTCATAGGTCTCAAAGAGCTCTTCCTGGCTATGGACAGAGCCCTCAGAATCTTCATCTGAGGGAGTAGGGTCAGAGGGTTCAACCCGGGGCCTTTTATCAGGAGGGGGCTGGGATCCTCTCTCAGGATGGGCCTGTGAACCTCTAATCATGGAAATTAAATCAGCAGCCATGGACATAATTTGTGTCTCTGGAGTCGGCTGAGGTAAGGATTTAGAAGTAATATGCTTTGTTTTGCTGGCTGCCTTAGCCCTAGTGTAGGCCTTAATAGACATGGCCATAGGGGGCCTGGCAGCTCCACGTGCAGGAGTGACCTTGTCTACAGCAATGGTCTCGGGCATTTCCTCGGTTTCGGTATCCGGAGGAAAATCTATAACTGGCGTCGGAGTAATGTCTGGAATCGGAGTCGTCGGTAATGCAGTGTCTTCGGTTCGGAGCGGTGGGGAGACCGTCTCAGAGGGAACCGGAGCACTCGCGGTAGGTTTTGGCGTGGAGTCGGTAGTAGACGCGGGCCGAGGATGTCGGTCCCAGTCTTTACGCTTTTTGGGAGTTTGCGATGTCGGGAGATCCGACGGCATGGTGTAAGCAAAATTATCGCCGAAGAAATCTTCAGCGAACTCCGCCCGGCGCCTGAGAGTGCGCTTGTTGAAGCGAGCACAGGCTACACAGGCCGAGACGTCGTGGTTTGGGCCCAGGCAAGGGAGACAGTAAGAGTGGAAATCCTTATGAGGTATTTGTTTACCACAAGAAATACAATTGTTAACTTTTTCAGTAATTTCTGACATCGGCTGAGGCAAGAAAAGGTCCCCAACGGGGTACTTAGCTTTTTTGATGACTTCGGTATCGTAGAATACAGGAGCTGACCGACCGGCACTTGCGAACTGCTTCTGCTTCGGGCACCGCACGGCAAGAAAGACTGAAGAAAATGGCGTCGGCTGATGCTTATATACTCCAGCCGCTCTGACTTCGGAGAGAAATGCGACATCAGCCGACGTCGGACCCAGACTTTGGAATCCGACCGACCGAGGGCTGCCTGAGGCAGGACAACCCACATGTTATGACTGCAGTTGCATTCTTCAAGGACATCGTTCGATGTATGTAGTCCATCTCGCCTCACATTCTTAACCGTGGGTTCGGAGCCGAATATCGGCTCCGACTCAGCCTATTTTACTAGCTCAAAAGTCTCTGATTGGCTGGGCTAAGAGGGTATCCCATGGTACACTGCTTCGTATCCCCAGATCTAGTTTGCTGCTAACATAATTACTTCATACATACCTCACATCCATACAAACAAAAACTATTCAAAGGGACTCTGCAGGATACAATCTAACTTCCAAATCCTCCAGGCAGGGGGAATGCGGGAGGGTAAGTAAGAATGTGAGGCGAGATGGACTACATACATCGAACGTTATGGTGAGTACATAACTTCTTGATGTTATATAGTCCTATCTCGCCTACATTCTTACTGGTGGGACAGCGTCCCTAGCACCTACATCCTGGGTTGCTCATAGGAAAATACTCCTGAGAACTGTGGAGCCAAATGAAGATCTGCCCCTGGAAACCATGTCCAATTTGTAATGAGAAACAAAGGTGTGAGGAGAAGCCCAAGTGGCTGCAGCACATATATCATCCATTGACAATCTAACTTGATAGGCTGTGAATGTGGAGACCGCTCTTGTGGAATGGGCTTTTGCTGGAAAAGGCAAATTTTTACCTGCTGTCTAATAGATGAAGGAAATACAGCTGGCTATCCATCTAGAGAGCGTGACCTTGGATACTGGAGAACCAAACCGGTTTTCTGAAAAGGAGACAGAGTTGGTGAGATTTCCAGGTATCTTTCATCCGGTGTAGATAGAAGCGTAACTGTCTATGTACATCCAATTGGTGAAATCTGAATTCTGCCTTGTTAGAAAAGTTGGGGAAGAAAACTGGCAGCTCAACAGACTGATTCATTTTTAACACAGAAGCCACTTTGGGAAGGAATGATGGGTTTGGTCTAAGGGAGACCCTATCTTTATGGAAGATCAAATATGGGGGTTTGATGGAGAGGGCTTGAATTTCAGAGACCCTCCTCGCTGAAGTGATTGCTGTTAAAAATGTTTAACTCACAGGTAGCTGCAGGCTCGAATGATGGAAGAGTGAGGGCTTGAAAAACAAAATTGAGGTCCCAGGGCATGACAGGTTGGGATACTGGGGGATGAAGTAATAGAGTACCTTTAAGGAATGCTTTACGTAGTCTGTGTGCCATAAGGCTAGGCTCATTGGCCACGTGGAAGTTTGATATAGCCGCCAGCTGAACTTTGATGGTGGCTGATGCCGACCCTTGATAGAACAGCATAGACAAAAACTCCAGAATCGAATCAATTGGAGCCTTGTAGGGATCAATGCCACTAGAATGAGCCCAGATAGAGAACCTTTAACATTTGCTAGAGTAAATTTTTCTAGTGGATGGTTTATGAGAGGACGATAATATATGGACTACTTCTGGTGAAAAATTGTGACGTCTGACTAACGATGGAAGTGGAGTAGCCAGGCTGTCAACCGGAGTGTCCTCAGAGAGGGGTGGAACTGTCCCGACATGTGAGTCAGTAAATCTGGAAGAGGTTCCGGAATCCAAGGAGTATCCACAATGTAAGTTTGAAGGAAGGGGAACCATACCTGACGAGGCCAGTGTGGGGCAATCGGAATCATTCTGCTTCCCAAAGATTGTGCTTTCTGAATCACCCTTGAGAGAAGGGGAAACAGAGGGAAAGCATAAAGCAGACCGGAGGGCCAATTGTGAGCCAGAGCATCCCTGGGAGATTCCCCCGGTGGGGGGGCGGATCAGCGAGAAGTAGTTGCTGCATTTCGCATTGAGAGGGCTGGCAAAAAGGTAACAGCAAGGTTAACCCCATCTGCTGAAGATTCGCTCTGCAACCAGGCGATTCAGGGACCACTTGTAGGGCATAAGAATCACCCTGCTTAGCTTGTCCACTATTACAATGGTCTTCCCCGGAATGTGCGTTGCCACCAGAAACCATTGGGAAGCTATTGCCCAATGCCACACGCGCATGGCCTCTCTGCATAGTGGGTAAGATCGGGTTCCCCCTTGCTTATTGAGATACCATACTACTGACATGTTGTCTGAGTGTATCGCAACAGTCCCTAGAGGAAGAACTTCTTGAAGTGCCTGCAATGCAAGAAGCACTGCTCTCATCTCCAGGACGTTTATGTGCAAATGTATCTCATGCTCCTGCCACGTGCCTTGGACCGTCCTGCAGAGATAATGCCCCCCCACCCCATCTGGGAGGCGTCCGTGGTCACCGTGGCAACAGGGACGGGTGGAACAAAGGGCTTTCCCCCACTCAAGTTGTTGGTGCACAGCCACCAACGGAGGTCCTGCTTGCATCTGTCTGTCATTAAGATTGGATGGGATAGCAGAAGTCTTTGTAGAGACCATTGGGCAAAGAGGAGCCATTGAAGAAGTCTCATGTGTAATCTCGCTAGGGGAACCAACATGATAGTCGCCACCATGGTACCTAGGAGTTGTAGAATCAGTCTTGCCTTCGCATGTCTCAGGGGCATCAGCATGAGAATTTGTTGTTGCAACCCTGTGATCCTTTCTTGTGGTAAGAATGCTCGCATTTGAATGTTGTCCAACTCTGCTCCTATAAAGGTGACACGCTGTAAGGGCAATAAGGCAGATTTTTTCCAGTTTACTGTGATGCCTAATCGGTGACATAGACTGATGGTAGCGTCCCTGGTCTGAATTAGTTGATGCCTGGTGGGGGCGGTGAGGAGCCAGTCATCCAGGTACGGAAACACCTGGAATCTTTGACGTCTCAAGTGTGCTGTCACCACTGCCATACACTTGAACACCCTGGGGGCTGTGGTGAGACCAAAGGGCAGGGCTCGAAACTGGAAGTGACTGGCTCCCAGCCGGAAGAGTAGGTGACACCTGGATACCCTGTCCATTTTAACATGGTAGTAAGCATCCTTGAGGTCGATGGAGCACATCCATACTCCCTCTCACAACAATGGGAGAATCGATTGTAAAGTGACCATACGGAATTTGGACTTGTATACGTAATTGTTGAGTTGACTGAGATCTAGTATGGGTCTCCGGTCCCTTGTTCTTTTCAGCACCAAAAAGAATCTTGAGTAAGTCCCTAATCCGATTTGGTCTGAGCGGACTGGTTGGATGGCTCCTTTTTCTAGCAGCTGAGATATCTCTGAGGCTGCTTGATCCCTTTGACTGGGTGGAATGTCCGGGATTTTTCTTATTGGAGGGGGTACTGAAGAGAATGGAATGAGGTAACCTATGGAAATTATCCTCAATACCCATCGGTCCTGGGTAATGTTTTCCCAGGCTTCCGGATACAAGGAAATTCAACCCCCGACTGGCTCCAGATAAGCACATTCGGGCACACCCTCAGGAATGAGAGTATGGGGAGCCACGGATGGAGTCGCGGTCTCCAGAATTGCGGGGGCCCCCTCTGCCTCTGGGGCGACATCTCCCTGTATAACTCCCCCTCCCCTGCCTCTGGAGGGGGGTTCACCTTGTGAGGCAGGAAAAAACCTTTGTGATTTCTTGAACCACATCCCCCCCCCCCCCGCTGGGCCTTGGGATAAGGCCTAGACGGAAGGGAAAAACGGACCCCTACGGCAGACAGGGTCTTTCCCTCTTGCTTGCACCTGGTGAGGGTGTCTTTCACTTTGGTCCCAAACAAGGAGGAACCATCAAAAGGGGCATCAGTGAAGGAAGACTAAGGCCTCCGCGAAGTGACACAGGTGCAGCCAAGCTTGCCTTCTAAGGGCGACCCCTGAGCTGGCCGCCCTACTCGCTCCCTTGGCCGCATACGAAATGAGTCGCATGGACGAGTTTGCGATGGAGTTGAGGGTAGAAACTTCTGCGTTAACTGTCTGAGCCACCGCCTCAGGTATGTTACCCGCAAGAGTATCTCCCAGTTCTCTGAGGAGATCTCTCTGGAGCTGAGTGAAATGAGACAAGTAATTCAGCGACCGTAAAGTGAAGGTTGCTGAAGACAAGGTACGCTTTCCGTACCGGTTCATAGTCCTAGACTCCTAGTTAGGAGGATGGACCAACAAGGAAGACTCTGCAACTTCCTTCTGGGTGGCTGCCGCCGCCACCACCATGGCATCTACAGGGACTCCCTTTGACAGAAACTCTTTTCCCTGAGGGGCGGAGAGTTATTTGTTGGGACGCCTGGATACAGGCTCCACAGAATCAGGGCTTTCCCACACCCTTCGACAAATAAGGTCAAGAAGTTCATTGAAGGGTGGAGACACCCAGGAGGCAGAGGGTTGAGCGCCAAAAGCCTTAAGGAATACTGACTCCTCCTTGGAAGGGGTTTTGGAAGGCCAGTCACCTCTTTGTTTCAGTATCTAAAGGATATCTGAGAAGGAAACATCATCAGAGGAAGACTTGGGGGATCCTTCCGATTCCTCGAGGTCAGTATCGGAAGTGAGAGACTCGTCCTGGGAGTCTGTGCTTCCTCTTGCACAATTTCTTTCTGGGAGGTTCCTCAGGCACTGGCTCTGAGAGACCTTCAGAAAGTGAGGGACCGCTCGTGGGGGTGTCCTTAGGGCCTGGCGCTCTACTGTCAAAGGATAGGTAAGTGTCAGAAGCTCTCGCCAGAGTGGTAGGGGATGGAATGACCAAACCGAGTGATGTAGCTGACTATCTCGCCAGCGCGCTCCGCATGGCCTTGAAGGCAGGCCCCCCCCCCCCGAGTCCAAGGACCGACCGACCTCCAAGGCCACGACCGGGATCCCCCGAGCCGATGCACTGAGTGGGAGACTCGGAACCAAAAGATGTCCCAAAGTATCCCCTTCGGGCCCGACCGAGGAGACCCGAGTCTCAAACCCTGTGGATGGAACCGACATGGTCGGAGCAGAGGTCAGCACTGATAAACCCAAGGGAGGTATCGGAGCCGGCGCAAGAACATCACTCGGAGCGGAACATACCAGCTCCGACAACAAAGATGTGCTCGGAGGAAGAATCATCGAAACAGTCATAGGAACTGGCTAGGGAACCGACTGGGTCGGAGCCGAAAACAATTTAGCCAACACCGGCAACTGCAGGAGCCTCTGCACTACCCTATTCGCATCCAAATCAGAAAGCCTGGAGGACTTGGAGGAGATGGATGGAGATTGGGATCTCTTATCTGGTGAACCATGCCTCACACTAAGCGACTGGCGCCGAATGGGTTTGAGAATAATCAGAGCAGACGCCGATTCACTTAACACAGATACCTCCTGTGGCCCCGAGGAGAGTGGAGCCGAGGAAGCAGTGTCCAATATAGTAATCTTCTCCGGAGGCTCTGAAGATGCAGGTGGAGCCAGAGACCTTTTCTTGGACATGGAGGCTTTAGATTTCGACTGAGAGCTGGAAGTCGACTGAGAGCTGGAAGCCGAATCTATAGCTTCCTCAAAAGATGGTTTAAGCAATCCCTTTAAAATCAATTTGTTTTTCCTCTCTTGGAGCACCCTAGGACTGAAAGCGTGGCAAAAGCTACATGACTCCTGTAAATGGATGGCTCCAAGGCAGTAGACACACACAGAGTGTCCATCTGTGATGGACATTTTATATCCTCATTTTGAACATTTTTAAAGCCAGAAGGCTTATGTACCTTCTGATCCTTAGACATTATCTCCTACTCTAGAGAACAGTTAAACTTCTAAAACGGGCGGGAAGTCCGCAACGTACACTAGCAAACAGTACTACACAGACTCAGCGAAGCCCTAAATAAACAATTGGCAACAAAACGACACCACTGCAAGAACCTCTAACTAAAACGGTTCTTAAGACAACACAGAGAACAAACACACGAAAATCTCAAACTAAGGGAGGACTAGACTAGGTCCTCTAACTAAAACGGGCCTAGCCCGTGGGAACAGTTAAGGATACCACAAAACACCAAGAAAACACACAATCACAGCGACAGCAGCAAGATATAGCTATTAAAATAGCTTTCGAGTATAAAGCAATCAATTTCTTAAGAGAAATAATCAAAAAGAGGTACTTAGCCACAGCCAAGCGAGACCACGTCCGAGCTCTACAAGCGGCAAATGAGATCTGGGGATACGAAGCAGTGTACCATGGGATACCCTCTTATCCCAGCCAATCAGAGACTTTTGAGCTAGTAAAATAGGCCGAGTCGGAGCCGATATTCGGCTCCGAACCCACAGGTAAGAATGTAGGCGAGACAGGTCTACATAACATCACATCTTCACCACAATGAAGTTTTTAAAGGTGGTCACATTCAGTGGTACTACTAGGGTATTTTCCAGGAGCTTCAGGCTCATTTGGAGGTCTAAATTGAATCTTAGGGCCACTCTAAGAGGCTTTGTCTTGGAACTCTGCATTCAAAACATCAACTTTACTAAATTCTCCTGGGAACTGTAGTTTTCAAATAGGGAAATATCCCTTTCCCTAATGGTGTGCAAACTCAGATTATGAATAACAAAGTTGATGGGGTGTGGAAGTCAGGGATGCTACTCCCACCTGCAAAAATGCTACTTGCAGGTGTGCATTTTCCTTTTAGTTTTTTTCTGTAACAATTCCAAATGTTAACTTTTTCCTTCATGGTCAGGAAAGTCAATGACTTTAAAGGAGTCAGCACCCCCACTTTTTTTTTATCAGCATGAAAAATCACCCCAAACTTTGGGTCATTAGGTGAAAAAAGGTGTCTCCTGTTCCATCAGCATCCAGATCATTCAGTATATTCTCATATTGGAGAACAGGTTTCACATGGCATGTGTATTCGAGACATACCTATCAACTCACAAATGTTATGACTCATCTGATGCAGGCAATGATCTTTTGGTGATGCAACATTTAGAAGACAGAACATGTTTAGGGAGACCCAAGGAGAGGGGGTGGAAATGAATGTATTTGTCATATCTGTTCCAATGCTAGGTTTTCTGAGAAATACATTGAGTGAGACCTATAAGTAAGCTGTAAAGCTGACTGGACTACCCCCCACCCCCACCCCCCATGCAAGAACCTCAAAGGTGACACTAGAAAGGAGGAAGCCGATTTATAACTAAACCACAAGCAGCTGACAAACCACAGTGGCAAATGATGGTTGGACAGAAGAGTCTACTGAGAGTCAATAGCTGGCTTATACAAGATGGGTCGCAACTGGCACCAAACTGTCACAAGGACTGATGCATGACCCAGTGTCAGGGGGACAAATATGTGATGGATGCATGTTAACCTGATGCAGGGGGAGCTACCGTTGGTGCTGGAGGGATTAATATCAAGAAACCAGCATTAGAGAGGGCCGTTTCTGAGCCTTATGTTAAAGCAGCCCAAGGATCCACAGCCTGGGTAATAAGTGAAAAAGTTATCAAAGTTTGTAGGGTCCCTGCACTGACCTAGTAATATATCTTACCTGAAATTACCAGGGAAAGTGATGGCACTATCAGTCTATGCAATGAGTAAAGGAATGCTGGGAGCCAGCTGCCAGCCTATCAGTCAATGGGAGGAAGCTTTGAAACTAGAGTAAAACCAGGTGGATGGTGAAGTTAAGGCTAACACTAAAACAAAATACTGTTAGGACGTAGCAGAATAAGGCAGCCATGATTGTGAGGAGCCCACTACCACAACCAACCCCAATGACAGATTCTGTCTCAGGTTTTGGAATGTCATGAAGGTAAGAACTGATATCAGTTCTCGTAATATATAAAGCAGCATATATGGCACCTGGGGAAACTAGGTTTAGATGTGTACTATTCTCAGACTCACTTCTGTTTGCTTTTATGCTCATTGTATTCTCTTATTGTTGCTTCATTCCTAGCAGGAACTAAAGGTGACAAAGCTGCTGCTTCCAGTTTTCCAAAAATTCTACAAGCGGGCATTCTCCTTGGCCTTCTTGCACCTCTATTTGTCTGCCTTGGTATGCCTTCTGTACATCTGGCACCTAGCAGGGTCACACAATCAGCTGACACAATACATTTAAGATGTGTGCGGATGAACATTATTTTTTGCCTAAAGACTGCTTATTTTTGTAGGCCTTTCTGTAAAACTGAGGGCTTCAAAAGATGTACTAGGCCAATGAATCACACTCAAACTGGACATTAACAACCGGCCTTTTAACTGCTAAATAGGCAAAAGTGAAGAAAGTCAAATAAAACTGATTTTGCATGCTAGTGAAACTATTAATCTTAGATGAAAAATGTATATGTATACATATAACCCAAAGTAACAGCTTGGGCGTGTAAAGGCTTGAAAGTTCTATTCGGTAGGCAAGAACTGGACTTGGCTGGCCTAATATTGGAGTTAGCAACTTGAAAATAATTCTACTGCTTGACAGGAACAATTCAAAATAGATAAAGGACCATTCTAACTTAGAGCTGTTCACTAATTATCTTTCTCATTCAGCTCACAAAATTAAATAGCCAAAAAATGCTTGCTGATAAATTCAGTTAACTTTCCACGTGTCTGCTCTGCTCTCTCCATACTGTTCTGTTTGGTAAGCCTGATACACAGTCTGGTCTTTGTTGTTTCAATAATGCCAGATTTAGGTGCTGCTTCAAGTTTATACATGCTTAGCAGAATGCTTCAGCTAAAATGCAGTAGTAAACATCAAACCTGCTTGACTATAACTTGAAGAAATTCAACAGACTGACTGAAGGACACTTTTGTTGGGACTGGCTGGTCACCACTGCAAAAACGTGCTGGTCAGAGATACTGTCACTTCTCTTTGCCATGACGCTAAGTGGGAATTATAAGATCTGGAGTCTGCTCATTTTTCCATTCAGTTAGTGCCAGCACTTTTTTACATTACTAGTTTTGCTTGCACTAAATTGCTTGTTAGAACTTGTTTTATATTGGCCTGGATTTTGATTCATTCAGCTTTTCCAGAAGTTATCTATAGACTGTGTAATTTAGAAGTTTAATGGTGCACTTACAAGGATTGTATCTGCAGGACTCTAATGTATGAACAGTGGTTGCATCAGTTTTGTTCCTTGTTTGCAAACAGGGCAAATTATTTTTCTAATGTAAATGTCACCTATTGAAGGAAATATCTTGAATATGGTTGGGTGTGAATTATAAACTGTACATTTTTACTGCTGTTATTTATGATAAATGTTAACCTATACTTCTATAGGATGTTGGCAGACAACATTTTAGTTTAGTATCCTTTCAGGAGGGTAAATAATTTGTAACTTTCGCCATCTAGTTTCTGGTATGAATGGAAGTTGTAATTTATAGACTTGAGTACTGTTTTGCATGTTTTATGTCAATACTAGTACATCAATTCAAAACCGCAGCTAGGTTATCTGTCAGACTGTGTAATTTCCTGATCTACTGCCTTCCTGCTCAACTCTATGCTTAGAGGTCTGTAACTGTAGCAAACCCCTTGCTATAAATGTTCTAACCAGCTTGCTAGTTAGAATATTACACAGTGATTCAGCTGTGACTGCAAATACAGTCATACACTATCAGCAGACAACTGTGCCCCTTAACACCCTGCACCAGGGGCCTGTCTCCCCATTCAGCCCACCCCAGCTATGCTTCAGCTTCAATTAAAGGCACAAGATGAGGCCATGAGAGGCCTGCATATTTTTCTGACCTTTTAACTGGCCCTTTCTGCCCCTTTGGAATGGCCTATTCATCTTTAACTACTCAGAATTCATGTAATTTAATAAATGTAGCACAGAGACTCACAGAAGGGCCCTGCAGAGGAAGACAGAAGTTTCAGAACCCTAACCAGGTGATAACACCCAGTGGGCACACTACAGTGAATTAGGTGTGAAGTGTGGATATTAGGTGTTCACCAATGCTCATGGACGTGCACTGCCCTCTTAAAAGACTGGACAAATTTCAGATCAGCATGCAACAAGTTTGGAAAATTACCAGACTTGCTACAGAAAGCACTGTGACCTAGCATTTACTGTGGACACCTGGCTTGCTGCCAATTTTGTCCACACTTGCACATGTAATTCCAGTGCTTTAATATTTCCTGCTTTAATATTTCCTGCAATACACTATCTGAGGGAAGAGCATACTGCCAAGGGTATTACCTCTTCTATTATCAGAAATTAAATTAATTCACACAGCTAAACAGACACCTTTAGGTACTGACCTGGGTTAGCTGGTTGATTGTTTTTCTCTTCTTACAGCTTTCTCCAAGTCTTAGTCCATGGCCTCCCCCCTTTTCTTGTTCTCCTAACATAATTCTAGTGCAAGTTTCCTAGCCCTGTCAAACCTGTTTTCTCAGTTTTCTCCAAGCCCTGGCTCTTAGCACCCCCCCAACCTTCTCACTGACTGTTTTCTGTTTGGCGACTGCTGCTCCTCCCGGAAGGTGTAACCTGCTCCGTTCTCCCTTCAGGCTCACTCCGCTCCCCTACCCTGCCCCCAAATTTCACCCACCCCCACTACCTGTACTTTTATACATCCCAACTCCTCCTCACCCAGCACCTCTCCAATCACAACACACCTAAGCCAAACCCCAGCCACCTGTAGATCTACATCATCCCAAACATCCACCCCTCCCTACAATGCTCTACATAACATCTCTCCCTATAACCCCATTTCCCCTACTAATCTCGCTCTCTCTCTCTTCTCTTACTATCTCACACTTTTTCCCAACCCTTGTCATACCTCACTCACACACTCCACTACATCTTACCATCAACCTCACTTCCCAACCTATTCATCCATCTCACATGAACTTTTTACCTCTAACCCAATCTATTTCTTCAAATCAAAACTGGTCCCAACCCCCCTGTACTCCCCTCTTAAATGTGGTACCAGAAAATCACTACTCTCACAAACCAAGCTACCCTTGCCCAACACACTGCCTCACTCTTCTACTCCACCACACCTCTCTCTCAATAGCCGGTGACATCCACCCCAACCCCGGACCCATCTCGAACATCAATCTCACCAAACCCTCCACATAACCCACAAACTCAAAGACCATTCGCCTTACAACACATTATGCACAAAGCCTAAAAAACAAAATCTCTAACCTCCATGCCAGGCTCTCCCATGACCACCCGACATTACCGCCATTTCTGAAACCTGGCTGAAAACCTATATAAAAGATAGCGAAATACTACAACCAGGTTTCAAAATCATTCGTAACGACAGAGCCCACAAAAAGGAGGTGGAGTAGCAATCTACACCACCTCCCATACCACAACTCCCTACTCCAATAAAATACCAACCTTTGCCAATGCTGAATTTATAATAGGTTTACTAAAAATAAACAACCACAAGTCCATATGTATTGCTGCCCTCTATATTCCCCCTGGTGATAATATCAAAACTCTTGAAAATATCCCACTCTGGTTCTCCAATATAAAAAATGAAACCTATATACTCAGTGATACAAACATCAACTGGAATACTATTAACTCTGAAGTCTCATCCCACACAATTAACCTGTACAACTTCTCCCAACTAATACAATCTCCAACCAGACCAAATAAAGCTGACACCTCTGGTACCATCACTGACTGGATCCTAACAACTCACCCAAACCTTATCACCAAAGTCGGAACATTACCTGATCCTCTCAGCGATCACCTACCAGCCTTTGCGGACTGTCTCCCATCTCCACTGCATAAACATCACTACATCCAAACACACAACCTCTCCTCTTTCAACCCGACTAACCACTCATTCTTAACCCTTCTCAATCAGAAAGCCCCCCCCCCCCCTCGAACCAAACGCATCAAAACCAATCCCTGTCCATGGTTATCAAAAGATACTAAGCTAGCCTTGCAACAAAGGGACAAAAAATGGAAACAATATCAAAAACATAAAAACCCTAACACCCTCCTAGATTATAAGAAACTAGGAAACTCTGAAAAAACTAATAATTAAAGACCGCAAAGCCCACTACTCCAAACTCCAGTCCTTGCACTCAACAAATCCCCAAAAATTCTGAGACTCCATCTCATCCATGCTGCATCCTGGCAACAAAGAAAACCCCTGCCCAGACCTCAACCTCTCCAAACATAAAACAGCCAGCTCAACTCACTCTTCATAGACTGCATAGCGAAAGTATCAGCTTCCTTCCCACCCCCCCTCCTGCCCCAACCACCACCCAAATCATCAACCTTCCTCCACATCCTTCTGCCTCAAGCCCATCCTCACAAGCAATATAAAAAGACTTCTCAAACTCAAACCCTGTCGCAATGCACATGACAACCTTCCACCCACCTTCCTCAAACAATCTGCAGATAGCATTGCCTATCCCATCTCCATTCGTATAAATAGATCCATCCAAGAATCATACATCCCTTCTATCTGGCGCCATGTTTACATCAACCCCTTCCACAAAGGTGGCAAAAATACTGATACCACCAGCTTCAGGCCTATTGCCATCCTTTCCCCTCTTTCTAAAAGCTAGAGAACACAATACAAGCACAACTCATGGCACACCTAACACTAAACAATCTCCTCTCTCCTACCAAACACGGCTTCTGCCTTGACCACAGCACAACTGCCCTTCTTTCCTTTCTTGAAACCATAAACCTCAAACGTGACTCAGGCAAGTTAATTTCCACACTATTCCTAGATCTGTCAAAGGCCTCTGACACCATCTCACACACCCTACTTATATCCCAACTCTCCACCCTACACCTCTCTACGACCACCATCGCCTGGTTTTCCAGCTACTTGTCCAACCGCCAACAAGCTGTCCAATGGAAAACTTCAACCTCCCCCTTCCCACACCCACAGGTGTCCCACAAGGTTCTGTTCTTGGCCCTCTTCTCTTCAACCTATTCATTAACAACTTTCACCTATCAATCCCAGACTCGTCTATCATCCAATATGCAGATGACTCAACAATCATCTGCTCAGCCTTCTCCTCCTCCGACCTCCTAGCAAAAACCCAACTAGCCTTCTCCAAAACAGAAACCTGGATGCAATCCAACAATCTGGCACTAAATGCAAATAAAACCAAACTAATGTTTTTTCCCCTACCAAAAACTCCATTGACAAATCCACATTCACCATACATAGCCAAAATAACACCCTCCTTGAAACTGTTCCCAACACCAAGCTTCTTGGCATCATTACTGATGAAGAACTAAAATTTGACACCCACATCCACTCCGCAATCAAGAAAATCCACCAAAAGTTAGGTCTCCTCTACAGGCACAAATGATTCCTAAGCCCCTCTACCCATCAAACTCTTGCATCCACCTTCCTACTCCCCTCCCTTATATATGGTGCCCCTCTTTTCACCAACCTCCATCTTGGCCTTCGGTCCAAACTTGAATCCTACTACCACAAGATCTCCAAATTTGCAACCAATTCAAAAATCTCATCCCACCACTACCACTCCCTCCTCATTCTCAGCTGGCTTGAACTACCCAACTACCTCAGTAACCTACAGCTCACCATTGCCCACAAGCTCATCTTTAAACCTGCCAACTACCCAGCTCTCACTACTTCCTTAAAACTTTACATTCCCAACTGCTCACTCAGATCCAAAAACCAAAATCGCCTTCAGGTCCACAAACCTGCAAGACCGCCTGGCCATCTACTGCTGTTCCACTCCTTAGCTAAACAGTGGAACTCTCTCCCCACACACCTATGCAACCTATCTAACCATACAAATTTCAAATCTCAGCTACTCTCATCTTTCTTCCAAATGGGAATGCCCTTGCCACGCTCCAACGTAAACCCCTCCCCCCATTCCACCTTTCACCGACTCATCCAACTACATCCAGCTACCTCTATTACTTCATCCCACCCAAAACAATCCCTCCCCTACTAAAACTAAATTTTCTCTCCAATATCTATTGTACTATACTCTCCCATCTCAAATATACTATTACCCTCTCCATGTATAACATTTTCCTAACCTAATGGCTAGTAGCTATACATTTTGAAATGTTAAACCTACAATTGAGTTTATAACAAAAATATTCACTTAATTCAATACAGAAATGTCAACATTTACATAATGTATTTTCATTTTTGTAACATTGTGACAAGCCAATTGCAAATATCATGGAGCTTATCTGTAAATGTTAGTTGTATGAACTATGTCCTTTTGTAATGTGAAATGTAACTTGCAATTTTTGTGGAGCTTTACTCCCTGGGCCTCCACTGAAAACGGGCTCTTCTTGGCCCAGTGGACTTTCCTGGTCATCAAACTTAATTAGATAAATCTCAGGAAGCCTTCCACCATTGCTCTGTCATACATGTAATATATTGAAAAACATCACTGAATACAATGCCTCTTTAGGCATGCATTTGTCTAAACATATAATATCTTGAGAGACCTCAGAAATTCCTATTTAAAAAGATCAGTGTCCTCAGAAATCTTCATTATCAGAACAGACTAGAAGCCCTCTCACTACACTCTACTTCTTAAAGACTCTTCCTGTGGGGTAGCTGCCTTTTGAACCAACTCGATTTGGCCTTCTAGTCCTTCACAGAACAAAAGGATCCACAAATATCAGGTTAATGGAACTAAACCTTCATTAACATTTAAATAAGACTCACTGGCGTGATTTATTTCACAACACATCTCCTACCTCTAGAAAAACTTCTATATGTCAAGCAGAGTAGTGCCCTTGCTGCTTTCATGGTAAACATAGATAATTGGATAGGTAGCCTTAAATTCTCCCCTGGTCAATCTTATACTGTCCTCCTTGAGGCTGAAGGGAATGCGGGTTAATGGCTAGGTACGTAGCGGTCTGTAGACTGACTGCCTATTAGGAGAGAACAGCACATTACCTTAGAAAATATCAGTTCCATAAGGCACTTACCACAACAGCAAGTCACACACTGTTTGTATATCTTCTTTTTATAGTCAAACACTCATCTATGTGGAATCACATCCATGATCTCTACATATATTACCTCTGAGTTGGTGCAACCTCAAAGTTAGCACATATCAGGATACAGAATGTGCAGCATATCTCTCCTGCAAAAAAACTTGTATATGTAGTTTCTTAGGAATCTGCAGTCCAAGCAAATCCTAAGTCAGCAGCTGGTAGCAGGTACAGGACACAAGCAACTGGCACTCAAGCTCATGTAGTAATCCTTATAGGCTTACTCACCTTGAGAAGTCGAAGGATCTGGCAAGTTTCTCCAGCAGTCCTAACCTCCCCAGTGCCAGATGATGCCAGTCTCATGCTGACTCCTCAGGTTCACATCTACATTAAGCTGCATACAAGTCCTCATGGCATAAATGGCAATCTAAGTACAATATATATCTGTGTCCAGGTATAAATCCTTGTAAACTTTACAGGTTCATAGGTGTTTACTAGGCTAATGATCACAATGGCCTTTTTAAGCCTAGCCATGCATCCCGAATCTCTGACAAGTTCTGATACCCTTGATAAATGTAAGCATGGGCTTGGGAGATGAACCATTTACAAGTTACCTCTGTCCATTAGAGAGACAGGTGCTGAACCAGGGATGAATTTCCGGTTTCCCACCCAATTGTCCAATTTGGACTTGAATTGGGTTAGGGAGGAACTCTGCTTCACATGGATGGGGAGCCTGTCCCATAGAAGAGGTAGCCTCTGGGATACATACCCATCTCTCCAGCAGGTCCCATTTATATCACAAGCAAGTCTTTAGAATGGGTTATTCTGGTGCTGTTCATTAGGTGGATATGTAGGAGGTCCATCAGAGTGGTGTCTGACAATGCCCTGTATGCCAGGCATAGATCATCCCTGAAAAGCCTGTAGGAGACAGAATACAAAGATAGGGCCTTGAGGTGGTCTGCATAGGACACATTACTTAAACCCTGTATTCTTTTAGTGAGGGACCTTTGTGGACATTCCAATTGTTGGATATGCCTGGTTAGGTATATACCAAAGGGGGCGCTGTACTCAATGACAGGTCTGATGAATGCAGAATACAGTGGTACAATGACTTGGATGCCATACCTTGGTCTATAAATTGCGCAACACAGAAGGAGTCCCTCACCACTGTAGACACGTGATGATCAAAGTCTAGATTACTATCTATGCGTATCCCCAAGTCCCTTACTACTGGGTCAACACTCTAAGGGGTGTGTTGTCAATAAGACCACTACCAGGGATGGACAACTTCCCAAAGGATACTATTAAGCATTTCTTGGCATTTAGTTTTAGTCCATGGCTCTGACACCAGTGGTTTGTCTGTGTCAGCCTCTCCTGTGGAACATTTGTGTCAGTGAGATACAATGACAACTCCTAATTTGTAATCATCTGCAAATTTAGTCAACCAGAGACCACAGAGCTTGGCCTTGACTTTTGAGAAGTAAATGCCAAAAAAGCAGTGATCCAAGGACTGATCCTTGATGGACTCCACTTGTGACTGGCCTCTTTGTAGACGTGGATTCACCAATTCTAACTTCCTGGGTCCTGTGTGAGCCAGTTGGCTATCCACCGGGTGACATAGGTTCATAGGCTGGTACTAGGCTATTGGCCCTAGGGCCTATGCAAGCCTAGCCATAACAATTCTCTGGATATTTCTTCCCACAATATTTGCTTCTCTGGGCCCCTGTCTAGCAAGGCGACGGACATGATCCTCAGGGTGAATTTCCTATCTACCATCCAATCATCAAGGTTCCTTTTGAAGAGGGCCAATGAGGTGCTCTGCTTGACATGTATGGGTGTCTAATTCCAGAGTCTGGGGAGTCTCTGGGTCAGGAACCTATCCCTCCAGCATGTTTTGTTCATTGTGATGACAATGTTTAGATCCCTGGAGCGTGTGGCTCTGAGGGATTGGGATTTCTTTAAGTGGAGCATGTCCAACAGCTCAGGGTTTGACATGGCCTTCTATGTTAAGCAGAGATCGCCTCAGAGTAGACGATATGCTACAGAGCATATCTGGAGTTTTTTTTTTTTAGACGGTCAGCTTATGGCATCTGCTTTAAGCCTGTGATTCTTTTAGTGAGGTATTTCTGTGGCCTTTCCAGCTGTTGCAGATGTCTTGTGAGGTACATACCAAACGGGGCATTATACTCTATAATGAGTCTAATGAGGGATGAGTACAGTGGGACAATGACCCCCTTTTTTCTGGATGAAAAGCCCTTAGTGATGAGGTGTGCCACATAGAAGGATTTCCTGACTGTTGTGGTGACGTGGTTATTGAAAGTGAGACCACTGTCCACCTGTGTCCCCAAGTCTCTCATCACACTTTCGATGTTTAGTGTCCTGCCACCTATGTGGTAATTCACGGGTACATGTTTTTTTCCCAAAGGGGATAACTATACATTTCTTGGCATTAAGCTTGAGCACATGGCTCTGGCACCAGGCATCTGTTTCTGTAAGGCCCTTTTGTAGAATAACCACATAAGTTGGGGATTCAGTAATGGCTCCCAATCTGCAGTCATCTGCAAACTTTGTTAGCCAGAGTCCCTTAGTGTTGGCCTGTACTTCAGAGAAGTAGATGCCAAACAAGCGTGGTCCCAGGACTGAACCCTGAGGTACTCCACTTGCCTGGAGCTGGATTTGGAGTTGGCTACTTTTACAAACATATGTGTTTGTACCCAACCTCTTGAGTTTGTCAAGAATACCCGAGTGGGGTATTGTGTCAAATGCCTTGGCCAGGTCAAGGTAGGCAGTGTGAATGACTTTGATCTCATCCACTGCTTTGGTGACCTTCTCGAAGAAGTCCGCCAGGTTGAATAGGCATGATCTGCCCTTGACGAAATCAAACTGGATTGGGGTCCAGTGTCTGGAGGTTTACTATATCTCTATTGATCATTTCCATGGCAATTCTTTTCATGGCTTTACATAACAGACTAGTGAGACTTATGGGTCTGTAGTTTCCAGGGTCTGTAGATGGCCCACCTTTGTGCAGAGGGATGACTGTTGCCTTTCTCCATTCATGAGGTGCAAAGCCTGTTTGGAGGCTACAGTTAAATAGTAATTCCAGAGGCCATGATAGGTCATGTTTCATGCTATTAAGAAGACATCCTGGGATATTGTCTGAGCCCATTGATGCAGTGTTCTTGGTCTTAGAGAGAGCATTAAGGACCTGTTTGTTATGAAAAAAAATGTCAAATGATGACATGAGGCATTCAGCATGACAGTCTGCAAAGTTCAGTTACAGTCAAATGATGTTAACAGATGGTATGCGATTTCCGCTCAAGCTAAGAAATGCAATGCACATTCAAATACACAGACTGAAACTGTTGCATCAGAACTAAAAATACTGTACAACTCTCCTTAAAGTGACATTTTCTGATACTGCAAATATGCTGATACACCCTAAACACAGGCACACATTAAAAGTCACACTCAGCCAGTTTTATAGTGTCTCGGCAGGCTGAGCATCAAAGGCAAGCATACTAAGAGTAGAAGACTGCCAGATCTGCTCCATACCAGATGGCTGGATTCATTTGGGGCTGGAATCTGCCCACATGTGGTGTTGGAAACTGAATAAAGTGCAGTATGATACTGTTTGCTATGCAAGCCATGCCCACTTTTAATCGTATTAACAAAATTCGCATACACACTAACAATATCATGAAGACATTGACACCTATATGTGGATAAAACAAATCACATTTGACCACCATGTCTCTACTGTAATTAGATTATTTTTTCCTCTGGCTCAACTGACATCCAAGGAACGTTCCTCCAGGTCTTAAAAAAAATAAATGCATTAAATAAATAAATAAAGCCATCATTCCACGTTACTCCTACTTCAGGCCTAATATAACTCACTTTGGCATGTAGTAAACGTACTGCACAATTCTGAAAAAAATAAGTAAATAAAATAAAAAATTTCTAACTAAAAATCAAGGCCTTTTAGTTACCCTGAGATCAGCTTCATCATAGCCTTGTGTAATATGAAGGCAGATCTATAGACACCAACAAGCTTACAAAACTTGCTAAAAAGATAAGTTCATATCCCAAAACATCTCCCGTCTGTGGAACAAAATTCCCCTACATATCAACCAAAGCAGTGCCATGACCACCTTCAAAGCAAATGTAGACGAATAGCCGGGGAGCCACAGATTCACCCCGGGATTTCCTATATGGCTCTTAATGTTAACATCAACATGGTGTACTTCTTATGGAGGTTATTCTTAAGTGTGTTTTAAAGGCTAAGCATCATTTCATATGGGTGTTTGAAGGCTATGCTTATGACCACAGAGGCTGCTTGCACAGGTGTTTACTTTTAAAATCACAAACAGATTCATTAGCTAGGTGTTGTATAACACTTTTAGGCAATGTATATGATATTCTTCCTGCTAATCTTTAGGGCATATGTTTATGTTATGAATATTATATATATATATATATATATATATATATATATATATATATATATATATATATATTTTACACACACACACACATACATATATATATATATTTCTGTCTGTCCTACTGAAGGCTTCTATTGTAATACCTGATTTTATGTTTGCATGAACACCACAGTTACTGGACATTGTAGGCAATTGTTAAATCCGTGAGAGTTTCTATTTGTATAGAGTCTTGTCACTGACAAAGGCTGATGCTGCTTTTTTCATATATGCTACACACTCTAGCTGGCTGCCTTTTTCTAAATGCTTAAATAGGATTTAACAGATAGGTGTGCTACATGTCTAACATCTGTAAACCTACATTTCAGTAACCCTATATTTGCATGCAAACACATATCTCTTGTTAGCTTACTCCTTCTTTCTCTCCTTCTATACTGTGGAAGCCACCATTTTTGTTCTTAGTAATCACAAACTTGCATACCCACAAATATCTCTAGCAAGCTTTCTTATTGTCCTGTTTAAAGGCTAGAAAGCTGAAATGTACAACTGTAAAATACAGTGCACTACTCGTTTGCCAAACTTTACTTAATGTAGAGGAGTACAGACAAATAGTATTGCACCTATCTAGTTCAACCAGCAAGATATTCTTATTAATTTGTGCTCTCTTTCCCTCTCCCAGTGAAACAACCCACTACCTAAAGAACTTGCACAACTGAAGTTCACGTGCAGTTGCAAAATTTCACAAGGAAAAAATACACAGAGTTAAATGTATGTATGCAAAAAAAATTCATAAACTCAGACTAATAATTTAATTTAAGTCATGCACTAGTGTGCTCTATTTGTAGTGTGCTGAATCTGCAAGAAGGATATCCTCACCCCCACTTACTCATAGGCCTTTTACTGCTGAAGGTGAAGCTACATTAACACTTCAGCATATTTTACTCTTATCAGTGTAAGAGATCCCTGGAAAGACATTGAAAAGCCCAAAACTTTAAAATTGGATGCTGCGACTCACAAAGTTTTTTTTTGAGTTCAGTTACTTTGTCTTTATATTCCAGAACATTCTACTTCACTAATTGTTTATGTTGGTAAACCATCTGCAGGTTCCTTCCTGCTCTGTTCGCTCCACTCACTCCGCTCCCCTGCCCTTCCCCCATATCCCACTCTTCCCCAACACCTCTACTCGTATCCCAAGCAAACCACTCCCCCCTTCCTCTGATCCAATTATATACAACTCTACATTGTCCACACCTTATCTACTTTTATTTAACCAAACATATCTGCTTCCCCTTACATCCATCAGCTTGAATTCTCATCCCCTTACTACAATCTTCCCTTATACTCTAGATCCCGAGCAGGTTTTGCAACTGCTGTTTTGCAAGGGATCTTAACTACACCATCTTTATCTTAGTGCCTCCTCCCCCAGTTTGGCTATGGTATTCTACCCATATGTTAGGACTGCAGATGCATCCTTGAAGGACATAGTACAGTTTTGTACCTACCATAAATGTAGATGTCCGATAGGTATGCATCTGCAGTCAGGATTACCCACCCTCCTTCCCCTCTGTGGTATTCCTAGGGTATTTACCCCTCTTTTAGCTAGCTGGGGGAATCTATTATGGTGTATTTGTTTGTATATATGTATATATTTATATATATTTTTATATTATTTGCTCTCTACTGTTTGGAATTATTTGCATTTATCCAAATTTAGCCTTCCTAGAGGGCACCTGGCATCTGGGGCAAGAAACACTGAGGAAAATGGCGTCGGCTGATGCCTTTATACCCAATAAACAGCAGCTATGACGTCGGGTGAAGTGCGACATCAGCCGAGGCCAGACCCAGACTTTGGAATCCGGCCGACTGAAGGGCTGCCTGAGGCAGGACAACCCATATGTTAGGACTGCAGATGCATCCTTGAAGGACATTAATGTATTACACTTTAAAATATAAATGCATTCCTTATATAAAAAATCCTGTTTATACCTGATATTACATTCTAACACAAATACCACTTTTACTATTGTTAAACCCACTGTCACAGTTGACATGCTCCTCCTAACCTGCCTAGCTTCTTTACTCTTAATTCTCAACCTTGCTACAGCTATATCCTCGCTTACTCCCACACACCAATGCACATCAACAACCTCCTCCAACCATCACCCGAATAAACAGCACAGCTTCTCACATATCTCCTCCCAGCTTTTCCCCTATACCCTCCTATATTATTCAAGCACAAATTGGCCTCCTCACCTCCTACAAAACCCCACTTGACACCAGTGGGTTCCTATTACGTAATCGAACTGCCAGAAGGTCGAACACCAGAAATTCGAAAGTTGAAAATGTCATAGCAGTGGAAGTCCGAATTTTTTCCCAGGGAAAGAATTTGGTTGAACGTTTCTGCAGCTTCGACATTTTCTCCACTGTGCTGCAAAAGTTATGGAAAGAGTTAAGTAAGTGTGCAATAGTGACTGACTTTAGGATTAGAGTGCGGGTAAGTGTGCGATAGTGATGGACTTTAGGGTTAGGGTGCAGGTAAAGTAAGTGTGCGGTAGTGATGGACCTTAGGGTTAGGGTTTGGGTTAAGGTTAGTGCATAAATAGTTGTGTATGTAAGATTTGGTGTAGGTTTATAAGGTTTTTGGTGTGCTTGTGTTGTGTGTGTTTTTCGGAACAGCAAATTTTTCCCTGGGAAAAAATTCGCTGATCTGATTTTTCGATGTTATCACATTTCGATCTTCCAAGTTCAAACATCTGGTGTTCGACCTTCTGGAAGTTCGATTATGTAATAGGAACCAGACACCAGTATCATCACCTAGGGATAAAAAACACATTCCATGGTACTCCTTCCTCATTGCCAACCTACTCAAATGTGGAGACATACATCCTAACCCTGGCCCACCTTCTAATCCTAACCAAAAGAGCAACCCCAAAAATGTAAACATACTTACGCTGAACCTTAGAAGAACATGTAATAAAATAGCCCCATTGCATGCCTGAATTGATCAAAATAAACCTGAGATACTAGCCCTTACAGAAACATGGTTACACCCCGGTGTAAAAGACTCAGAAATAATACCTCAAAAATGTGCAATAACCAGAAGAGATCGATCTAAAAAAGGGGGGAGGGATAGCACTTCTATATCTCTCTACACTCAACATCACACCTTACACCAGTAATATACCCACCTTCTCCAGTGCTGAGGTACTAATCTCCTTTTTGAACTTCAATATATCAAAAATAATTTACATAATAGTAATATATATCCCACCAGGTAACAATACACCAGTGTTGGAAAATATTTTATCCTGGACATCCCAAACAATAAACCTTGAAACAATAATCTTGGGAGACGTAAATATAGAGTGGCAAACCATAGCTTCCAACTCCCCCACAAATAGTAAAAATCTGTATGTTTTTTCTCCGCTCATCAATGCTCCAACAAGATACAAAAAAGACTGTACCTGCCAATCCATCTTAGACTGGATTCTAGTATCACACCCTGCTAACTCCCTGAGTGATCATCTACCAGTTTATTCCCTTAGAACAAACTGCCAACATCTAAGAGTACACACTATAAAATCAGTTAAGAACTCAACTAAGTTTTGTCAGCATAAATTCAACAATCTCCGACTGGACACCACGTAAACAACTACCCCTTAATAATGCTGTACTATACTTTAATAACACTTTCCTTCACATACTTAATACACCAGGTCCCATTCACATGAAATAGACTGGACACCCCTTAAACAACTACCCCTTAATGCTGCTGTACTGTACTTTAATAACCCCTTTCTTCACATACTTAATACACCAGCTCCTGTTCATATGAAAAGAATCAAAAAGAACTCAGCACCACGGCTCTCTAAGGAATGTAAACACTTGATGAAGCAAAGGGACCTAGCCTGGTCAACCTGGAAACAAAACAAAAATGAACAAAATCATGTTAATTTCAAAACACTATGTAACAAAGTAACAACACTAATCAAGAGATAAGAAGTCATATTATTCCCAGCTTCAACTCCAGCATAAAATTAACCCCAGTAAATTTTGGCACTCCATATCTTCTCTACTTAACCCTGGAAGAAATGGAGAGCACACCCTATCACCAGATACCTCTCCAGCACAAATAGCCGAAAACTTTAACAAGCACTTCATCAAATCAATTTCGGACTTATTAACTAACACCCCTAATGCTGGACCCCCCACCCTTTAACCTATTCAAACACCAATCCCAGGCCATCAACTACTTCTAACCCTGTCATAACTAACCCCCTACTCAAAGAAATGTCATACAAGCCCCATTCTCATTTCAGCCCATAACCACTGCCACCATTAAGAAACCGCTATAAAACCTAAAACCCTGCTCTACCTCAAGATGATAGCAGCCTGTTTGAGATAGTATGGGGGAGGTTAACTCAGTCGCCTACCCAATCAGTATCCTTATAAATAGGACTTTGTTTCCATATGGTAGGTACTTCTGATTCGGATAATCTCATATCACCCCATCCACAAAGGAGGCAACTCTTTTGATCCATCCAATTTCCATCCTATATCCATCTCATCACCCATATCCAAAATTCTCAAGAAAGGTATCCATCAGCATGTAATGCAATATCTATTGCAAAACAACCTTTTAACCAAAACCCAACATGGCTTCCGACCTCGATACAGCACAGCCACAGCCCTATTGTCTTACAGCCCTATTGTCTTTTACAGACACCGTGAACAAGGCCAGAGATGCAGGATGCTATACAGCCTCAGTATTCCTTGATCTCTCAAAGGCCTTTGACACAGTGTCTCATCCCTTACTTTTGAACAAACTGTCTAACCTAGGCTTCTCACATAACAGTAAAATGGTTTCAGAGCTACCTCAAGGAACATAAACAAGCAGTGAAATGGTCCAATGAACTCTCACCCTCCCTCCACAACCCTAGTGGAGTCCTCCAAGGCTCCATCCTAGGACCCCTAATCCAACATTTTCACAAACAACCTTCACACTGCCTCCCACCCTGGGACCATCATTCTGTACGCTGATGATTCCACCATAATCTGCACTGCTCAATCACTACCAGAACTACTTTCAAAAACTCAACAGTCCTTTACTGCAGTCGAATCCTGGCTAAGAAATGCCCAACTCTTTCTTGATCCAAAGAAGACAAATCTAGTACTCCTTCATCCCAAAAATACCTCCAGTCTCTGATCATTTCAACATCCTTGCATCTGACAACACTGTCATTGAAATAGTGCAGGAAACCAAACTTCTAGGTGTTGTCATTGACAAACTTTCATTTGACCCCATATACAGCAAAATATAAAGAAAACTCATCAAAAACTGGGACTCGTATATAGAAACAAACTTACTGCAGCAACCAAAACTACCCATGCAAAAACATTTTTACTGCCCTTCCTTCTTTATGGTGCCCATATCTTAACTAACTTACAAAATTCTACCCTAAGCAAGTTGGACCAGTGCTACAACAAAGTTGCAAAGTTTGCCACAAACTCTAAATATCACACACACCACTGTAAACCACTCCTAGAATTAAACTGGCTTGAACTTCCCAACCAAACTTGCCTTTTTTTCAGCTATCCACCTTATACAACCTTATTTTCCAGCCTACTACCTGCCCTGCACTAACCAATCTATTCACACCCTGTCTCTATACTTTGGAATTCACTACCTTTAGCTACCAGGTCTATGCCTGCACTAACCCATTTCAAAACCTCTTTAAAAAATCATCTCAAAAATACATGGCTCTGCTCCTGCATAAAGACTGCCTAATGTTTAGGTCTTCCTCTTTCTGTCACATTTCAATCCCTCACAGACTGCAAGTTCCTAAGGCTCTAACTCCTTCGCTGCTTCTATATCATATCCTTAAGCTACTGCTCAGGCTTTATTGCTTTTATTCTGCTTAACTCTCTCTCACTATCTATCTGCATCACTAACTTTCTGGCTGCTATTTTCCTAACTGAAACTAACATTCAATTTTGCTTGTACTATTACAGACAATGTCACACATTGCACTACCTATGTACTACTTTTTTTTGGACACTGTCTACATCATGTATGGTGAGAGGCTACCATTGTCTGTAGTGTTTTAACTGTACAGAGTTATCTAGATGTGTAGTAATATATTGCAACATCTTGTAGCAGTTTGTTCTTTCAACTTACTTTTTGTATAGTATTTCTAATGCAATTTTTATTGTATTGGATTATACTGTATTTGTATTGTACTGTATGTGGAGCCCCCCCGGGCCTCTGCTGAAAATGGGTTCTGTAGACCCAGTCAGACCACCCCAGTAAACAAATGTCAAACAAATAAATGATAATAAATATTACCCAAGAGTTTTGCTACAGATACAGACAATACAGAATAGACGGCCAGTTGGCCTAAACAGCTACTTTGTTCAAAATAAGCACACAAACATAACACATTTTGGCTGACAAATGACTGTGTTAGCAAGGCCATTTGGAGGTAGGGTCAAACTAAGGAACAGACCATTAATAACTGACAAAAGTGCAACACTTTCAAACTATCTAGTTTAAAACATAGTGTAGGTATTAATTTTGTTGATGGAATTAAACATTAAATTTTTGAAAAGCCCAACTGAACAGCACTGTGTTACAAGACCTAAAAAGGCCAAATGAAAAAGTTCAGCATTTAGAAATGCCATGCTATAAAAATGGCATTAAAATGAAAATAGTCATTAAAATTCAAGCTGCAACTGTTCAGCTGTCTTGAAAACTAGAAGTACAAAGAAACTTTGTAAGTGTCCTATTATAATTTCTCGAAACTGTCATCACATTACAACAAACCATTTTTGAAGCCATGATACTTTGTACAGAGTGAGCAAAGGTTCTGTCAGTTTATGGGAACACTTAGCTCTTTGGAGCATTTTCTCAATGCTTTACATGTGGGTATATCCAGGTGTGGGTGAAATGATTTTTTTGATTTGCTTTAGGAATGTCTAATGTTTGTTCAGATCTTGTATCTATTGGTAACAAGTTTCATAATTTAACTACATAAACTGAGTAAAGGTAATCTCTGTAGCTATTGTACAGTATGGAAGGATTCTATTTTTCTATAAGATGTAATATAAAGGATTTTCACTTGATTTGTGTAAAATGTTCTTTATCATTAATTTAGGCATTGTCGATGTGTTTTATTTGGAAGACTTGCAGTGGGTTAAGCTATTTTCTAATTTATGCAGAAGCCTTTTCTGAGTGTTGGTAAGATCAAGCACAGAGCAAACAGGAAGGAGAATACTGTTTCCAGTTGCTTTCATACCATGTTCTGCCAGAAACACTTTTGATATATATAGCACTCATCTAATCTTTCATTAGATTTGTAACGCTTAACAATAACTGAAATAAAAAAGGCTCACTCATGACCAGAGGCCACAGCAACCCAAGAGATTTGGGAGACAGATGATAAAGCAACTAAGACCTGGGAAGACGGTGCACAAAAGCCTAGGGAAAGTTTGGGGTACAGACCATTTCTGGTTTCTGCAGTCTTAGCCCTGGAGGTATAACACGAACAAAGGAGCAATATTATGCAAAGCTATCACATGGGCCTATAAGAGGCCTAGCCATATATATATATACCTTCATTACTTTGGCCCACTCCTTTCAGGTCTTATGTCTTCTGGTACTAAAGAGCTGGCTATTTTGACAGATCGTTTTAAAGATTTCTGCATGACCCGACATGTGGCTTATAATCCAAGTAATAAATAAAAGTGTCACACCTGGATTAGGTCACCTACCATGTCAGCAAATAAATCAACTATTTGCACCTCTCTATAGCCAATGACGTCAGGAATCCTGAGAGCTAGCTAATTCATCTTTTATTCCTTCGGTTTAGATTACTTTGTTTTATTTTAAATATAGTTTTTATCTCCAGCTAACAATTAGTTTAACACTTTGTTTTCTAATTCCTTAAATTACTATATGCTATTCACTTTAACGCTTTTTAATAAGAGTAATTATTGCAACATATATTCGTTGAATACAAAAGTTATCCACATTTCTCAATCAGCGATTAATGTAAAGCATTAACACTCTTCCACCTTTTATTCGAAACAGAAGCAAAATCTAGAGTTAAGCATATTTTATTGACAGTTCTGAATTAAGTGCCTATAATTACATGAAGACTTATAAGAGCAGTTCAAAAGCACAAGAAAACTTTCAAAGCAAAAGCAATATGTAGAGCAGGCCTACGCACTCCCTCCAAACTGAGAGAAATAATTTTAAGTCATTTGAAATGTGAGTCATAGAAAAGCACTGCAGTCTTTGCCGCAGAACACAATCTAGCAAAGCTTTCCTCACTTTTACAGATGAAATTCAAATGTATAGATTCTCTTGCAAATTCTTGTCATACAACCTTACCAAATTTATTTTATTTCATAAAAGTTATGAAGTGTTAGCTTACATGCAACACATCATGCCAAAATATTTAGGGTCAAATTCAGTGGTTCATGAAAATTGTACGTTTCATCTCTGTACAATGTACTCCATTTTTAGGATTCACAGTTATGTTCCAGGTTTCATGACATGTACCTACCTTGAAAAACATGGACTAAAAGAAATCCACAAGCTCCACAAGAAATTTCAGAATGCAGCCACTGTGGACAGTTTGTATGGTGCAAAGGAAGGCAAACCCATGAAGTAACCAAATAAGAAGATGCTTCCCAAAATAGAAGGTGTGTCTTGCTCACAGATTAATTCAGTGCAAGTTTGTTTTCTCCCCGAATACTCAAAGCAAAATGCAAGGAACAAGTAAAATTCTTCAATAATGATGTCCCACTCTAACACTTGCCTGTACACACCTGGACACAAATAAACTGAAGACAGACAGCACACAGCAAGAACGATTACAGGTTTCGAAGACATGGTGAGCCAAAACCTACACAGACCACAGTTCAGTGAAATCGGTTTATTTTCTATTCTTTGCTTTTGCAGTTAAGTATAAAACAGAAGTTTGGTACCTGAAATTATGTTAAACACAGTATACTATAAGACATCCCCCCCAGTAAGACCAAAAATAAATATTCATTAAAACTACACAAGCAAAAGAAAATGGGAGAGGTTATGTCATCAGTTTCATATAAATATGTGGCTGATTCTTATAAACTGCAGTTAGTGTTCATAGGTAGGTACTAGGCTATCGGCCCTGGGGCCCATACAAGCCCAGCCAAAAAGGTACTCTGGCTTTTGCCACCCAAGAAAATTATTTTCCAGCACAGGAAAATAATTTTCTTGGGTGGCAAAAGCCAGGGTACCTTTTTGGCTGGGCTTGTATGGGCCCCAGGGCCAGGAAAATAATTTTCTTGGGTGGCAAAAGCCAGGGTACCTTTTTGGCTGGGCTTGTATGGGCCCCAGGGCCAATAGCCTAGTACCTACCTATGAACACTAACTGCAGTTTATAAGAATCAGCCACATTATTTATAAGTAACTGGTGACATAACCTCTCCCATTTTCTTTTGCTTGTGTAGTAAAAAATGATCACTAAAACCTGTACTCTGTTACTTCAAAACTAAACACTTCTGTACCATGGATAATGGAATCCTATACTACTTTGTCTCCTTACCAGTCTTCCCATGACACATGGCACACAGCTGCTGGAATCTTGTACAACAAGGGCTGAGGAAGTTGGTTTCAACCATTATTATGCTTATCTGCCTACGTTTTTTCCCCTTTTTCCTTTTAGTGTATGCAACTCATCATAAAAAGAAGTTATGCCCTTACCATAATGTTCCATCTGTGTTGATCATCATTCATTCTTGACTGATAGGTTCGGAACCGACTTGGCCATTATACATAGCTTGCGCCAGCCAAAAAACTCTCGAGCTAAGGCTCTACCCACAGTACCCCCATCCCATTACCTCAGATCAAGTTTGCAGTGCAGTTATGAAAATACAGAAGCCCTGTCTAAGGTATAACCCTACAACGTCCCAGGACTAGGTCCGAGCCTCCGGGAGTCTTTTGGAGAGGGGTAGGAGGGTGGGATGTCAAGAATGAATGAAGATCGACAACACAGCTGGAACGTTATGGTAAGGACACAATTTCTTTATCTGATGTTGTCAATCTTCATTCATTCTTGACTGATGGGACAGAGTCCCCAGCAACTTTTGATAATGGGTGGCCCTAAGGAGGGATATTACTGAGCACCACAGAGCCAAAGACGGTCTTCCCCTGGCGACCATGTCTAATTTGTAATGAGTGATAATGGTATGTGGAGTTGCCCAAGTTGCACCTGCACACAGGTCTTCCATAGAAGCCTTAGAATGAAAAAACGCTGAAGTGGAAACAGATCTGGTAGAATGTGCCCTAACTGTAATAGATTGTTTGAGTTTATTTTAATTTTAGATAAAGGTAACAGTCTCTAAGCCATTTTGACAAGGTGACGTTTGATACATGTTTTCCCAACCTGGGTCCTGAAAAGGATATAAATAGCTGGTCTGATTTTCTAGAAGATTTCATTCTGTTCAAGTAAAAACATAATTGTCTGTAGACATCCAGCAAGTGTAAACAGTATTCACCTTTGTTCGCAAAATTTGGGAAAA
Organism: Protopterus annectens; assembly: GCF_019279795.1. Lineage (NCBI taxonomy): Eukaryota > Metazoa > Chordata > Ceratodontiformes > Protopteridae > Protopterus > Protopterus annectens. Next base: position 172,030,644 of record NC_056732.1, read on the forward strand.
AGACTGGCAAGTCTATGGACTGGTTGATATTAGATTTGGATGGAAGGTGGGATTGATTCTTAGTGATGCACTTTCTTTGTGAAAAATGATATATAGATGTTTCACACAAAGCTTGTAACTCTGAAATTCTCCTAACAGATGTGATAGCTACTAGGAAGAGGGTCTTCCAAGACAAAAACTTGAGGTCACAAGTAGCTGCTGGCTCAAAGGGCCGTTGAACTAGACACTGTAAAACTATGGTCAAATCCCATGGCGCTACAGGATCTCTGAATGGGGGTTTTAAACGGAGAGTGCCTTTAAGAAAAATTTTTCATAAATGATGAGACATCGAGGAATGGTCATCAAAACCATTATGAAAACTTGAAATGGCAGCCAAATGAACCTTAATTGTGGACATAGAGGTCCCCATTTCAAATAAGGTAGCTAAATATTTCAGGACCTTATCAACCAACTCTGAGAAGGGGACTATGTAGTTTGTACAGGCCCAAACTGAAATTCTTTTCGATTTGCTTAGATAAAGCTTTCTGGTGAATGTTTTATGGGAGGCCAGAAGTATCATTTGTACTGGAGAGGACAAGTTACTCTGCATGGTAATTACTGGAATTGGAAAGACCAAGCAGTCAGCTTGAGATTTTGAAGATTGGGATGCACCAAGCCCTGACGGTGAGACAGCAGGTCCAGAGCTGGGTTCAAAAACCAAGGGCGGTGAACCAGATGAGGTCAAAGAAAGGGGAACCAGATGAGGTCAAAGAAAGGGGAACCAGACTTAGCGGGTCCAATAAGGTGCAATGAGTATTACTTTGCTTCTCAACTTTTGGGCTTTACTCAGAAACTAGGGGATCAGAGAAATAGGGGGAAAGGTATACAGAAGTCCCAGGGCCAATCGAGAAGAAGAGTTTCTCTCAGGGACTCCCCATGAGGGGGAATTAGGGCAAAGTTGGTGCTGCATTTGTTGTTTACAGGTGAGGCAAACAGGTCACAGCGCAGCTGACCCCATCTATGAAAGATCTTCTTCGCTATATTGAGATTGAGGGATCACTCATGAGACAGGAGGATGTGTCTGTTCAGGTTTGGCCGCAAACACGTTGGAGTTCCCCGGGAAATGCGTTGCTACCTGAAAATGGTTGGGAGCGATAGCCCAGTGACAAATCCTTAGGGCTTCCCGACAGAGGGTAGGCCCTGGTACCTCCCTGACCCTGCTTGTTGATATACCAGGCTATGGACACGTGTGATTGTTCTTCCTTCGGGGACAATTACAATCCAAACTGGAATTCTTACAACGCTAAAAGCACTGCCCTCAATTCTCAGACACTGATGTGCAGATTGGCCTCTTGCAGGGACCAAATGCCTTGAACAGTCTCTGACAGATAATGCCCCACCCACCCTATGGCTTTGGACTGAGAGGGAGAAAAGGTACAACCCCATAGATTCTCTTCTGGCTTCATCCAACAAGATAAATCCTTTTTGCTGCAATTTGCTATCAGGACTGGATGGGGACATGGAATGCATTAGAATCGACCATTGTGATGCCATTGAAGCAGCCTCATGTGATACCTTGCTAGGGGAACTAACGTTATAGTTGCTGCCATGGTTCCCAGAAAGTACAGTTTTGTACCTACCATAAATGTAGATGTTCGAGTGTTCACACTGCTGCAGTCATTACACTTGGGTTATCCTGCTGTCAGGCGGTCCCGCAGTTGGCCAGAGTTCCAAAGCCTTGGTCCGGCGTCGGTTGCTGTTGCCTCCTCCCTGACGTCAGTGCGCCAGGGGTATATAAGATGCATCCGACGCCATTTTCTTCAGTTTTTCTTGCCCCAGATGTCAGGTGCCCCCAAGGAGGTAGGCAATACATATTGCTAATATAAAATATACATATAAAATAAAAAAACAATACCTTCAGTTACAAAAAAAATACACCACAAAGGTTGTATAGGATAGAAAGGTATAGATAAGTCCAGCTAGTTCAGAGGGGATGGAGGGAGGGTAACCTGGACTGGAACACTCGAACATCTACATTTATGGTAGGTACAAAACTGTACTATGTTCATCGTGTTACACTGCTGCAGTCATTACACTTGGGTAGAATCCCAAAGCTAAGGTTGGGTGGCTGGTCTATAAAGAGTTAGGATTGGCTATGAGGCCCTGCAGAACTGCAGTGGCAAATCCTGCTCTGGATTTAGAGTAAAGAGGCAGGTGGTAATGCTTGGTGAAGGTGTGCACTGAACTCCAAGTTGCAGCCTCCAAAATTTCCTTGGTAGGTACTCCTCTGAGAAAGGCTGTTGAAGTGGCTGTTGCCCTGGTGGAATGTGGCCTAATGTTATTTGGGACTGATTTTCCATGCTGTCTGTAGCAGTACCGAATACAGTGTCCTATCCACTTAGATACAGTCTGCTTTGAAACAGCCTTGCCCTGTGATCCTGCAGCATATGCTACAACCAGTTGCTAAGTTTTCCTGAAAGTGTTTGTTTTGTCCAAGTAGAAGCGTAGCTGCCTGTGTATGTCCAAAGAATGCAGAAGTTTCTCCCCTTTATTCTGGGGGTGTGGATAAAAAGTTGGCAAATGGATGGTTTGGTTAAGAGCCACACTAGATACCGCCTTTGGCGTAAAGGTAGGGTTTGTTCTTAAAGATACCCTGTCCTGATGAAAAATTATAAAAAAGGTTCCACTGTCATTAATGCCTGCAGCTCTGAGACTCTTCGTGCTGAAGTTACTGCCAGGAGCAGAGCTGTTTTCCATGATAAAAATTTTAGATCGGCTGTATTGGCTGGCTCAAAAGGTGGTAGGGTCAGTTTTTCCAAAACGAAATTGAGGTCCCAAGTTGGTGTTGGTGCTCTCCGGGGCGGTCTTATGTTTTTAGCTCCTCTGAGGTACTGCTTTAGCAAGGGATGAGAGAATAAAGGAGGATCCATGTTGTAATGTGCTGAAATGGCAGAAGCATGGATCTTAATTGATGAGAAGGATAGGCCTCTGTCCAGCATCTCAGTTAAGCATTGTAAAATCTGAGGAATGTTTGGAACAAGAGGGTCAAGGCTTTGAGCCTGATTCCAGGCACAGAATCTCTTCCATTTTTCTGAGTAAGCTTTCCTGGTGCTAGACGTCCTGGCCTCTAAAATGACATCCATAACAGCTTTAGAGAGAGGTGTTGTCTGTTTGACTAATGTATCTGCCATGCAGCCAGGTTTAGGGTTTTGAGCTGACCGTGCAGGATCTGATTGTTTTGTTGAGTCAGAAGGTGTGGAATTTGAGGCAAAATCCATGGTGGGCCTTGAGCCAGGTTCCTTAAGATAGCTGGCGTGGCCAGTCTGGAGCAATCAAGATCATCTGTGGTTTTTCTTGTCTGGCTTTTAGGAGTACCTTTGAAAGGAGAGGCAGTGGCGGGAAGGCAAACTTTTAGGTTTTTCCAGCTGAACAGAAGAGCATCCACTTTCCATGCTTGTTTGTGACAAGTCCTTGTGCAGAATTGTTGTAGTTGGCAATTCAGTGGGGAGGCAAAAAGATCTATGTCTGGGCATCCCCACTTTTGCGTTACCATGCCGAAGATTTGTGGATTCAATTTCCATTTGTGAGGGTCCATATTTCAGCTTAGATCGTCTGCCAGAGTATTTTTCTTTCCTGGCAGTAATTATGCTTGTAGGTGAACTTGATACATTAGAGCTGTGTTCCACAAGGTCATGGCTTGCTTGCATAGGGGATAAGAATTGTCCTGGATGTAAAAGGTCCTTGAAAGCTGTTAGGGCATTTTGAACAGCCAACATCTCTTTTTGATTTATGTGAAGATGCATCTGGTCTGTGGTCCACTTGCCCTGAATGCATTTTACTGCCATGTGTACTCCCCATGCATAATCCGAAGCATCTGTTTGCCTGGCTGTGGGTTGGGTGAAAGGCTGACCCTTGTTTAGGTGACATGCCTGTGCCCACCATCGAAACTCCTGTTGTAGGCAGGGAATCATTGGTATTACTGCTTCTAAACTGTGAGAGTGTTGAGTCCAAACACTTTTCAGGTACCATTGTAATTTCCTCATATGCAGTCTGGCATATGGTATTAGTAGTATGCAGGATGCCATGAATCCCAGGGCCTGCAGAATTTTTCTTGCAGGGAGATGGGACTTTCTTGCCAGCATCTGAAAATATTGAGTTAGTTGAATTTGTTTGTCTGGCGTGAGGTAAGCCATCTGGGCCGTTGTATTAAAGATGGCACCCAGGAATATAATCTGTTGCGAGGGAACTAGTCTTGACTTCTTTTCGTTTACTGTGTATCCTAGAGAAATTAGCAACCTTTTTACAAACGCCAGATGCTGCAGAAGAATGTCCTTTGTCTCTGCTTGAATGAGGCAGTCATCCAGGTATGGATATATTTGAATTCCTTTTTGTCTGCAAAATGCAATTACTGGTGCCAGGCACTTTGTGAAGACCCTGGGCGCAGTAGATAAGCCAAAGGGCAGTGCAGAGAATTGGTAGCGCATTGTACCAGCTTTGAATCTGAGGTATCTTCTGCAATTCTGTCTGATAGGGACATGCAGGTATGCCTCTTTGAAGTCCGGAGTAACAAGCCAAGCCTTCTTGGCCAGCATGGGTAGAAGCTGCTGTAATGTCAACATTTTGAATTTCGGAATATCCAGGTAAGTATTCAGAATTGAAAGGTGTAGTATGGGCCTCCAGGCCTTGTCCTTTTTCTGGGGACCAGGAAGAGTCGAGTAAAATCCTTGTCCTTGTTCCTGTTGTGGTACTTTTTGAATAGCTCTTATGTCCATGAGGGCTGAAATTTGTTTTTGTGCCTCTGCCCATTGATTTTGTGGCAGGTCTGGCATTCCTTTTAGCCTTGGTAAAGTATGAAATTGGAACCTGTAACCTTGAGACACAATATTCAGAACCCATTTGTCTTGAGTGATTGTTTGCCAGTTTTGAGAAAAAAGTGCTAGCTTTCCCCCTAAGGGGGCTTCCAAAAGGGACGTGCTTGGCGCACGAAGGGGAAAGTCATTGTGACTGTTTCCTCTAAGGTTGAGACTTGTCCTCACCCCCTTTTGGGGTTGAGGTGCCCCACTGTCATCTGTTTGAGCCTTGGGGTTGAGATCTGCCTCTTGGGTGTCTGTATCTGCCTCTCTGTGGCCTGACACTGGAAAGGACCAATTCTTTGTTGGCCAATTTCTGCTACACCGAGGTGGCTGTACCTGTAAGAAATCCTTGACTGTTTGCATAGATCCAGCTTTATCCTCCATTTTCTTTAACACCTCTTCTGCCTTAACACCAAACAAGGTATCATGTTGTAAAGGAGCATCCAATAACTTTGCCTTAACATGATCAGGTAAACTCTGTTCTTTTAACCAAGCATGTCTTCGAATCACAGAACCTGTAACTGCGGCTCTACAAGAGGTCTCTAAAGAATCAAAACCACATTGCAGAGTATGTTTTCCCACCTGTTCAACTGCATGCAATAAATCCTGCATTTCTTTACAATCAGGAGCTTCTGAGCTTGCAAGCATTTTCTGTTTTAACTGAGCCATTAAATATTGTTGGTAATTAAACACGTGGAACTGGCAATTTAAAGCTCATACTGCTAAAGTTGCAGAAGTGTATACTTTCTTCCCCCATCTATCCAAAGCTCTGGAATCTCTGTCAGAGGGTACTGGATTTTTTGCAATGGAAGCCTTAACCCCTTTTGGACCCTGGGAAATAGTTTCTGGATCAGCAGAAGGGTTTTTGTATAGAAACTTGTGAGAGTCAGGGACTATATAATACCTATCTGGCTTGGCTGGAGCAGGGGGCAAAGAATCAGGAGATAAGCTGGATTCAGAGAACACATCATCCACAATATCTAGCACAGGCAGAATAGCCAGGGGACTGTGCTGAGGCAATAAAAGGAAATCCCTGAGCCTTTTCTTGGATTCTGAGTAATCCTGACTTTCCCAATGGAAATGCTCCCTCATGGTATGTAAAGTTTCCCCAAAAGAATAATCCTCAGGAGGAGAGGCTGAAGGGATAGATTCTTCAGCATCACAGTCCTCATAGGGGGGTAGACAGTATCCCTGGTCTGAAGAGGAATCAGAGGAAATGGAAACCTGATCAGAGGAATCATATTCTGTATCCTTTCTAGGCCTATTCGCAGGAAGGAGATGGGAACCCCCTATTAGAGTAAGGAGGTCTTCGGCCATTTTAAGCATCTGTTTCTTAGGCATGGAGGACTGTCCAGGAGAATGCTGTACTTGTTTCTTTGTCTTTAATTGTACCTTTGTCTTGGCTGTTGTTTTAATAGTAAGTTGTGAAGGTCTGAAAACACCCTCAGAAGCAGATGCCTGCTCAGCGACTCCGGACCCATCTGAGGGATTCGTTTCCGTAGGCCCAATACCTTGAGTTTCCAGAGGCCTAGTTGTCTCCACGTGGGAGTCGGAAGCGGCCTGTGGCTCTGAGGTAGAGGGTGTCAGGGTGCCGAAAGCACCTCACTGAGAACCGGTGACTGGCCTAGAAGAGGTTTCGTCGGTTTTGGACCTCGGATGCCTGTCTTTATCCTTGTCTTTGCATTTTTTTGGTATTGAGGTAGTCGGTTGATCCAAAGGCATAGTATAATTGAACCTTCGGCCAAAGTAGTGCAAAGCAAAATCAAAACGTCTTTTTATAGTGTGTTTGTTAAATCTAGCACAAAACCAACATCTAGTGACGTCGTGATCAGGGTCTAGGCATGGAATACAGTAAGAGTGGAAGTCCTTATGAGGTATTTGCTTCCTACAAGAAATGCAATTATTAACTTTTTCTGACATCGGTCAGAAGCAAGAAAAAAGTTTCCCCAATGGGGTACTTGGCTTTATTAAAGACTTTGAATCTGAAATTCGACTTCGAAAATCTCAGGAGTCGGCCAACCGGCACTTGCGAACTGCTTCTGCTTCGGGCACCGCGCGGCAAGAAAGACTGAAGAAAATGGCATTGGATGCATCTTATATACCCCTGGCGCACCGTCAGGGAGGAGACGACAGCAACAGATGCCGGACCAAGGCTTTGGAACTCTGGCCGACTGTGGGACCGCCTGACGGCAGGATAACCCAAGTGTAATGACTGCAGCAGTGTAACACGATGGACATCTTATAGTACCAGAAGAGCAGGAACTTGGTTTTGGGAAATGATTACTTGAACTTGTGACCTTAGGTTCAACAGCCTGTGGAGAGGGAGGCTACACAGGACACTGTATTTAGTCTTACTCCGATGAACTCCAGATCCTGCGTGGGAGTCAACTGTGACTTTTCCTTGTTGACTGAAAAGCCTAGTGTTTCAGCAGCATTTAGAATGAAGTCTATGGCATAAAGCAGTAGAAGCCTGGAGGGGCAGTGAGGAGCCAGTCGTCCAGATATGGAAACACCTGGAATCCTTGTAGTCTCAAGTGAGCTGCTACAACTGCAATGCAATTGGTAAACATCCTGCTTGCTGTGGCGAGACCAAAGGGCAGTGCTCGAAATTGGTAATGACTGGCTCCTAGCCGGAAGTGGAGATAAAAATGGACAAATGCTCCAGAAGATATGTGGTAATACGTATCCCGAAGATCTACAGAGCACATCCAATCATTCTCCTCAAAGAGGGAAGGATAGACACAACAATGACCATCCAGAATTTTGTCAGTTGTACAAATTTGTTCAATAGGCTGCGATTAGGACTGGTCTCCAGTCTGCTATCTTTTTTGGCACTAAAAAGAATCTTGAGTAAAATCCGGATCCTGCTTGGTCTGGTGGGACTACTTGGATGACTCTTTTCTGAAGCAGCTTTTGAAATCGCTACTGCTGCTAGATACCTCTAACTGGGTGGAACATTGGGAATTCACTTTCGGGGTTTTGGTAAAAGATTGAAGGGGATGTGGTAACCTCTGGTAATTTTCTGCACCCAGGTATCAGAGGTAATCGTAAGTTAGGCTGAAGGATGCAGAGAAAATCTTCCCCTGACTGCCTCCAGAGGTAAGCAATCAGGAGTGCTGATAGGGTTGTCCGGAAAAGGAATCTCTGGAGCCCTAGTGATGCAGACTCCCATACCATGGGGAGGGCTTCTTCCAGAAGAGTTCTCCCCTCTCACCATGTGTGTCCTGAAAAGACCTTGGGACTTCTAGAACCACATTTTTCCACTCCTCTGATTCCTGTAATAATGTCGTTGTGGTGCAGAAAAATGAACACCCACAGCAGAAAGGGTCTTTCTGTCTTTTTCACACCTGGCTTGTGTGTCTCTAACTTTCGGGCCAAATAAGTAAGAACTATCAACAGAGTGTTGACAAAGGAAGACAAAGGGTTCAGTGAAGTCACACAAGCACATCCAGGCATGACACCTAATGGCAACGCCTGTACCCACTGCTTCAGACATCCCTTCGACTGAATGAGCAATGAGCCTCATGAACAAATTTGAGATCGACTGAGAGGCAACCTTATCCCAAACTTCGTCAGATACTGTTCCTACAAGGGTGTCTGAAAGCAAAGTTATATCCATTTTTAGTGAAGTATGCAAAGAAGTTCAAGGACCTGATAACAAAGGTCGTTGATGCAAAGACCCGCTTCCCAAATCTGTCCATTGTCCGGGACTCTCTGTTAGGATGGACAGTAGAACTCTCCTTGCCACCACCATGGTATCCACTGCTATATCCTTTGACCAATGGGACTGATCTTCTGGGGCTGACAAAACTTTATCCAGTCTCCGGGGAATAGGCTCTATGGAGTCAGGAGCCTTCCACACTAGCTGAACAATTCGCTTAATTAGGTCATCAGTGGGCGGGATCACCCAAGAAGTAGAATGGCGTGCACAAAAAGCTTGCAAGAACATAGATTCCTCGGAGGATGGGTTTAAGGGCTTCCAATCACCCCGGTTTCAATATTTTTAGGATGTCTTGAACCCTGAACAGGGATGTCTTGCAGCTCCTGTGCCCGCTGTCTCAACGTAGTTGATTGTGACAACTGCGAACCAGAGGATACATAGATATGACACTCTAACAGGGTAGGAGCCAGCTGGGATCCTGCTGAGGCTAAAACTCTCTCCATGAGCAGGAAGGCAGACCCACCTGAAGAGGGATGGGAGCTCAGAACCAAGAAAGACAACCTCAGAACCGGGGTCACACCCTGCTCCAATGAACCACCCTCCAGAGCAGGAGCCAGGACAGAGTTCGAAACTACCATGGTTCAAGCCAGCCAGACATGACACCATAGAAATGGCCCGGGAATCAACAATGGAACCACAACCCTAGGTGTACAATGGATCTGAAAGAGCCAAAGACAACAGAGACAACCCTGGTGTCAAGGTAAGATCCACTGCCGGCACCGAGGTAGCTGGTACAGGGAGCGTCGAAGTTAAGGGCTCCAAACCTTTGAAGGAGGTCGAAGGAGGATAAGCTGGAGTCCTAGGAGAGTAAGCCTCAGTTTAAGGAGGGAAAGAGGACTGCGTAGGTGCAGGAAGACCCCAGGCTGGAAAAAGATGGTCCACCAATCTAACTACATCCACTTCAGAGAGACTCTTGGAGGAACGGATTAATATTTCCAAACGCGAGTCTTTTCTTTCAAGAAGGGGGCTAGGGAGCTGACCCACGAAGAGGTCTACCGAAGCGGAATATCTAGTCCTGGGAACTGTAAGTGATTTGACTTTCGGCACCATCGGTTGTGCAGAAGGGGAAGCCTGGATCGGTGCAATGACAGTCCGAACAGAGTGGGACTGAGCCACTGTCAGAGCTGAAGTCATCGATTCTGTCAATTTTGAAGCCTTAACTCTTGGTTCTGTAGAGGCAGAGGGAACCTGCAATCTGAGAGACTTTCTTTCCTGCGCAGAGTGTAAGGATGGCATGGAATGACTTCTCTTTTTTGTTTCTGGTTTAAAAGATTTTGAAGTCTCAGCCTTAGAGAGGGCTTCATCAAATGGACACTTTAACAAACCCTTTAAAATAAGCTTGTTACGTCTTTCTGCTAACATATGGGCACTGAAGCCCTGACAAATTTTACAAACAATATCATGGTGGTGGGCACTCAGCAAACACAGGAAAGATGCCCATCTGAATTGGGCATCTTTCTACCACAATCCTGACACTGTTTAAAGCCGGATGTTCCTTTTTGTTTTTCTGCCATATCCAGTCACACGCAGAGGCACACTCAAAGGGGTAGAATGAGGAAAAGGGAGGGAATTTATTTATTTATTTATTTTTTTTTAAGAAATTACCAGGAATGGTATAGTGGGAATACCCAAAAAGGGAAAATAAAAGAAGAATGTACCAACAATGGTATTTAAAAATTACCTAGGATAGAGAGGGAAGTTACCAACAATGGTAACAAGAACTACAGTTAGGTAAAAGAAAGTGGGCAGAAATAGTAACAGCAGTCAAAACACACAGAAGAGTAGAATCGAGAGAAATCTAAATAATAGCTTGCCACCAATTCACCAAGAGAAAAACAGTAAATAAAAGCACTTAGCTGAGATTATTGGCTAACGTGTCCAATTTTCAGAGCTGAAAACGAGATCTGAGGTAATGGGAAGACAGGTATTGTGGGTACAGCCTTCGCTAGAGAGCTGTTTGGCTGGAGTGAACTATGTATAATGGCAAAGTCAGTTCCGAGAAGTCGGAACCAAACCCATCAATCAAGAATGAATGAAGATTGACATCAGATGTGTGCATGTGTGTTTATGTTTGCAGTTATTATGCTTTGGATCTCTACTGTAGGCAGAGTTAAACATCTGGCCCAATCAATTCTCCTGACACTCCAAGAGGTCCAAAACAACAAAATGATTGGGGAAATTAGAAAAATAACTATTTTATACAGATGAGCATTTTCGACCAACAAGTGTAGACTTCATCAGATAATGCCCCCCCCTAAAAAACAACCCCCCCACTCTTTTAAACTCCCCACCAAACACGATTACGAAACAAATAAAAGATTTAAAGATGTCACATGTGTTCCAGATGTGGGAGCCATTGGAATAGTTAGGATGGCACATTGGCATATTACTTATAATGACCTGGTGGCTGACAGAGAGGAAACCCTTCCAGATGATATACCAGATGTGTTTTGATGTATGTAGGACCCTGATGGCAATGTGGGTACAATCAATAGCTTCCAGGGTCTTAGGGAAACAAACTACGTTTTAAATTGCCCACATAGTGATCTTCACAACTGTGCTGTCTGTGGAAGCCACATATGCTCTTCCACATGCTGCAACATCACGTCAAGAATCCACAGGATCCATGAAACAGATGACTGGCATCTACTGGATGCCACCTTCCTTTTGGACATTAGCAAATCCTAGAGTAAAGGAAATATCCAAGTATACAATCTTCAGCTCCTTCTTGCCACAGGAAAACAATGGAAATAAGCATGCCCTTGAAAGGGGAAGTTTCCTATCTACATGTGCAAGCTGAGCATATGAGAAATGCAGACCTTCCAGGTAGCCTGCACAAAAAATGGCAGCTTGGGGAGGAAAAGGGGTGGGGGCAAGGAAGGAAGGAGGAGGAGAAAGGACCAAGTACTCCACCAGAGTCAGGAGCCACCTCTTAGCAAAGAAGGGATGGAGGAAGTAGACGTAGCACTGCAACAGTGAGCAATACACGGTTAATACCTACTACTAAGGCAAATTTTCCTTTGTGATCAAGATGGAGGATAACATCCAGTCCAACCATTTCTGAAGGTTAAGAGGCTACAGGGGGATGAAAAGGTAAACAGGGAGACATAGGTGGCCAGTACACTGAGTAATACGTGCACTAACCCCGAAGAAGAAAACAGCTCAGACAGATGCAGCATAATCAAGGACACCATTGCAAGACATGGATCTTAGTTTCTCCACTGGCACCAGAAGGGAAACTCCAGTTAGCTAAGAAGCGCTCATAATTCCGTTATGATTTTTATTATGCCCTCAAAATAAAAGGGTATCGAGGTCAAATCCTCCAAGCAGCTAATTTTTCTGTGGCCAAGTTTGGAAGTACCAAGGGCCCACAGAGCTGGATCAGGGAGATCCACCTGTTGCAGTGGCTTTTCCCCTTGAGGAGTAGACAATCAGTATCATTTCTGGTCTTGCCTCCCTTCTCTTCAAACACAACCCTGAGGAACAAGGGTACAGGAGGAGAATTGTGAATAAACAGATAAACTCAGCTCAGAGAGAAAGAATCCGCTGCCCAAGCCCGTCTGTGTGCAGCTCTGAAGCAGAGTTTCCTTAGCTGCATGTCCTCTGGAGAAGCAGAGAGATCTAATATTGGCTGTTAAGTCTAGGAAGCCTCCCTTGTTAATATCTACTGGTGGGAATCTGCTGTAGTCCTGCTCAACCTGTCTATCAAGGAGTTCTCCCGCTTAGGAAAGTAACCTTCAGGAACCTCTCTATTTCTAGCACTTTATTCCACTGCCTACATAGCTAATCTATAAAACAAGTAGGATTATGTGTCCCCCATTTGTTTGTAGACCATATGACATTTGTCTGTGAACATTCTGATGACCCCCAACTTCTATAAGATCTTGAAAGCTCTGAGTACCAGACTGGCCACCATTGTTACCTCTAGGCTTATGTGTCATAGGTTCATAGGTTAGTACTAAGCTAACTGCTCTTGCGAGCCATTTTAAGCCTAGCCAATTATTCCTTGTGAGACTCAAACCCTGCACCTTGTGTTTGTAAGGCAAACACCTTAACTATTAGGCCACCCTCCCAAGGAGTTAGGTGTCTTTCTCTTTCTGTTAATGTCCAAGCCCCCCACCCCCAGGTTATATTTGTGATGAAGGTCAGGGTCGGATTTGGGGCAGATTGTGTAAAAGACAACCTCCAGTTCTGGTTTCTGGTCTTATCCACCATCCTAAATCTTCTGTCGCACAGGTAAGGACTGGGATGATGCACTCCAAGAACGTTCTTGTGTAGCTCCCAAACCATTGTAGTTTCCCAATTGATGTTTTGCAGGTGGAGACATGATCCTCTTCATCATAAGGAATTTCATGGAACTAATATTTTCCCTTAGCATCACAGCCTAGAAGAAGGTGGTGAAGAAGCCCACCTTCTTGTGAGGCAGGAAGACCTGAGATACATTTTTGTCAAGGTCGGCCTCCAGGAAAATGAAAGAGGTGCATGGAGCCCAAGTTTGATTCGTGAATGTTCAGGAAGTCCCAGTCTGGGAAAGTATTCTAGAGCAAAATTCATGGAACTCTGTACCCCCTCCTCCTGTGACTGGGCCTGGGCAAGGTAACTGCCCAGGGAAGGATAAACCTGAATGCGTTTAGTAAAGCAATGGCTGGAGTCCAGCACTTTGTAGACACTCTTTGGTAAAATAGCCCAAACAATGTGAAGAAAGTAAACTAGTAATGCTGACCACAATTCACTTTGTGTCTTTCGGCTTTTCCCGGTTAGGGGTCGCCACAGCGGAACTCCGGTCCGCTAATGATTGGTAGTGGATTTTTACGTACTGGGTTACCAGCCCTGATGCACAACCTTCAATGAAGGCACGCCCCATTCACGTATGCCTCCACACAGAAGACGCTCTAGCTGAGAATCGAACGGGACAACGTCTTGCTATGAGGCGACAATGCTACCGCAGCAGCACCACCGCAGTCTTGCTCACCACAATTCACTAAAAATCAAAAATACCACCCGTGTTCCTTGTGAATGGGTTTATGAAGATATGCATTTTTGAAGTCCAGAGTTACCATTCAGACCTACGGAGACAGAAAGGGAAAAGGACTCAACTTTGACATGTCCTGAATGGGTGTCCAGCTGTTCTCTTTCCTTGGGACTAAGAACAATCAATTAAAACCCACTGGCATTTTGACCACTGAAGACTTTGATCTTTGGCTCCCTGAGTCAATATTTATACTACTTAGTGTTTCGGGTCATTTGGAAAGGGAAGGATGCCATACATTTCTGGTTGGGACAGGAAGCACAATATGCATCAATTTGAGATTATCTGCAAAACCCTTTTGCCAGTTATTTCTAGCCAGTACCTAGAGGAAGATGACCAGTTTCCCCCTACTTTTCGATTTCAATGGGCACAAGGTGGTGGAAAGTTAGAGGGCAAAACTATGGTTTTGGAGAATGGAGAAGGAAAACTGAAGCACATACACAGTTTCCCCCCTACTAGTAGTCAAGTTCTGAGGAATTACATATTGACTCGGGGAGCTGGTGGCTGCCAAAAAAGCAATTACTATAAAATGGAAACTAAAGTCTAAACCAACTGTACTAGAAGCAAGGAGTATAGTAATACAGATAAAACAGCTGGAATTGGGATCTTTAAAAAAAGAGTAGGACCAACTGCATATGAAAAAAATGGAAATTATGGGACTACATACAGGAGAGGAAGGAGGTCACAAGAAGGTAGGACTAGAATGAGCTACATAATGTTTAACCGATAATGACTGGGTAGATTATAGGCAATGTATGTTTGCAACTATGATGATGTCCATATGGTTTGTGATGTAAAATGCCTACAGCTGGGATTATGTCAATATGGTTTGTTTTAATTTATATAAATGTATAATTATTAAATTAGCACTTACGACATAGGCAAAGATGTTTACTTTTTTTAAAAAATGTACAACTACCATGTTTCAGATTTTTGATTTAGATTCCCCTTTGTTTGCTATTGAGATTCAAATGTTTCAAGTGTAGGCAGTTGCAAAACCTTTCTTCAGATTATCTAGAATACTTGTCAAGCTCGTCAGACAACTTGCACTTTCCAGACTTGCAGAAAAATAAGGGATTATTTACAGTACATAGCAAGGAGAACTGGGAGTGAAAACGTGGGTTCCTTTGGCTCCTTCTCAAAACTTGGCAGCTTCTTAAATTTACCATTAAATCTACTTAAGTCATGATCTATGATCCTAACAAATCAAGCAGCTTATGTGCCCCCACTGTTTGCCACAGCCACACTTCTATGCCAGCACATATGTTAAGTCCAGAAAAAGCAGGTAAATGAGAAAAACAAAAGGAAACTCGTGACTCAAAAGGATATTACCCACCTCTAGAAAACTTCGTGACTCAAAAGGATATTACCCACCTCTAGAAAACTGGCAAAACCAGTAAAAATCTCTCACCCTCAAGGAAAAATATTTAAAAAAAAATCCTCAAAAATACAAGATAAGGTGCAGCCTAAAGCCATTCAGTATGCTGCATAACAGAAAAAAGTCATGGGGTGAGGAATGCGCAGCCTGAGAAACTTCAGGCAGTCCTAAAGCCTGCTGCGTAACTGCTACAGGAAAGTAATTAGACAGTGGGAAAAGGAAACATTCCAGCAAAACGCCCCTGAACTGCATTCAAGTTTTTAGAGGTAAAGCCTTGGGCAAAGTGCAGGAAGACAGCATAAAAAATTTGCACTTCAGCTAATACTTAGACCTAGGCCCTCCAGACTTTAGTGGAGCAGACAGAATAGCAAACTTAGAGAAGAAGAATACTGCCAAACTTCTGACAGAATAGTTTCTCCCTCATATATACGGATCTACTTTTAAATCACAAACCCTACAACACCGAACAGCATACTGCCAAAATGAAAATAACGAATACTTAAGCAAAACTTTAGCCAAGAAGTGCAATCAACAATTTAAGCACAGAAAAACAGGAAAAACAGGTAATATAACAGCAAAATAAGCACAAACAGTGGTCGAAAAGCACAATTAATCGAAATTACTAATGCTACAAAAAAGAAAAGAAACTTAAGGGTAATGCTGCTCAATGCCAGAAGTCTCAACCTCAAGATGCACGCACTCGAGGCCCTTCTCAGTATGGAGAACATCGATGTCTGTGCTGTGACTGAAACCTGGTTCAAGGCTCCTGAGAGCACCCCAGCACTATCAGGTTTTACCTCATACCATGCGTTCCGGCCCCAAAATCCGGACAACACCAAGAAAGGAGGGGGGGTGTCCATATTCATCAAGGACACCCACACCTCAAGGTTGGTGGCAACGCACGATGCATCGGAGACCATCCAGGTGCAATTAACCATAGGCAAAACTGCTCTGCAATTTGTAGCATGTTACAGGCCACCCTCTCAAACTCAGGAAACTCACATAGCTTTCCTGAAAACACTGGAGAGGATAAATGTATCTCCAAACACCATCATACTAGGTGACTTCAACTACCCTAACATAGACTGGGATCACTACTCAAGCCCAAACACTCTAGCCCAAAGGTTCCTGGAGTACATAAACTCAAATGCCATGGAACAACTAGTCACCATCCCCACAAGAGGTGAAAACATACTTGACCTCATCATCACGAACATGGGATCTCAATGTTCAACACCGGAAGTATACCCCTCACTGGTGAGATCAGATCATAAACTAATCTCACTGGAGGTCCTCATCCCGCCCCCACCTGAGATAAAAAAAGACCACAGTGAAGAACTTCTCAAAAGCCGACTTCACACTTCTAAAGACTAGTGTGGTCTCTTTTAAGGCCCCGAGCCGGTAAACATTACTCAAGCCACTGAATCACTTACAAATGCCTTCTACCAGCACCTACAGGACTGCATGGATCAGGCAATCCCAAACAAAACAAAGACTCTTTGTACCAAAGGCAAGCGTCCAGTCTGGTGGACCCCAGCCATAAACAAGCTCTACAACAAAAGGAGGAAGCTACTACAAGATAGAGCAAAATCCTTAAAAGGTAAGACACCTTTGATCATTATAAGTAAAAAACTAAGAGCTCTCATAAAATCATCCAAGGCAAATTTTGAGAGAAAAATCGCTAAGGACTCAAAAGACAATCATAAGGCCTTCTTTAGCTATGTTAGAAACCTGGGAGGAAACTCCCAGATATGCTCAGAATTAGTTCAAAATGATGTGAAAATTACTGAACCTACAGACATTGCCAATATACTGGCTGACAGGTTCAGTGCAAACTCTCCCCCCCTCCCCCCTAAAAGGAGAGATAGCTATACCAGAGGATTGTAGCCCCCCAAACATCTCTAATGCCCAGGTGAGAACTGCTCTCTCTAAGGCGAAAAACACAGCATCCATGGGACCTGATGGTGTCCCCGGCTGTGTGCTCCACGAACTCAACGAGGAATTAAACCCACAGTTAGGACAGCTGCTTAATCTTAGCCTCACCTCAGGATACGTACCCAAGGAGTGGCGCACGGCAACTGTGGTCCCACTTCACAAAGGCGGTGCCTCAACCGACCCTGGAAATTACCGTCCCATCAGCTTGACAAGCCTGATCTGCAAAGCCATGGAGAGGATCATAATGGAACTCATAAATAAAGACATAGGGAACTTGCAGACTTTGGACCCAACCCAGTTTGGCTTTGTCAAAGGCAGATCATGCCTTTTAAACTTGGTCGACTTTTTCGAAACAGTCACCAAGGCCACTGATGAGGGAAAGGCAGTCCATACAGCCTACCTCAACCTGGCAAAGGCTTTTGGCACAATACCCCACTCAGGGATCGTTGAAAAACTCATCAGCTTAAATGTAAACCCATACATCACAAGATGGGTTGCAAACTGGCTAAGTGCAGAACCCACAGGGTCAGAGTTGCTGGCGCCATGTCAGACTCAAAGCCTGTCACAAGTGGGGTCCCACAGGGCTCAGTCCTGGGCCCACTCTTGTTCGGCATCTATTTTTCTGAAGTACAAGCAAACACAGGAGGGTTATGGCTGACAAAGTTTGCAGATGACTGCAAACTGGGCGCCATAGTCGAAAACACATCTGACACAGATATCCTTCAGAAGGGTCTCACAGAAATGGATAACTGGTGCCAGAGCCATGGCCTAAAGTTAAACGCCAAGAAATGCATAGTCATACCCTTTGGGAAAAACAAGGTCACCCCTAGCTACCATATAGGTGGCAATCCACTGAGCACAGAAGAAGTTATCAGGGATCTGGGGACTCAGGTTGACAGTAACCTTTCGTTTGACACTCACGTTGCTAAAGTAGTTAGGAAGACCTTCTACATTGCCCACCTGATCATGAAGGGATTCACATCTAGATCAAGGGAGGTCATCGTCCCCCTGTACTCATCACTCATCAGACCAATGATTGAGTACAATGCCCCATTCGGAATGTATCTGACCAGACACCTGCAGCAGCTGGAAAGGCCCCAAAAGTTCCTCACCAAAAGGATAAAGGGTCTCAAAAATATGTCTTATGCTGCCCGACTGAAAGAACTTCAGCTCTATTCAGTCGCCACGCTTGCTCAGAGGTGACCTGTGCCTGACATACAAGGCCATGTCAAACCCAGATTTGATGAACATGCTTCACCTCAAAAAATCTAGATCCCTCAGAACTACAAGGGCGGGAGACAAACCTTGACACGGTTATTAATAGGACGTGCTGGAGGGACAGATTCATCACCCAAAGACTCCCTATGCTGTGGAACAAAAATCCCGGTACATGTGAGACAGAGCACCTCACTGGCCGTGTTCAAGAGAAATCTTGACCAATGGATGGGAGATCGCAGATATACCCCAGGGATTACCTCAGTGTCTCTGCTTGACAGAGGCACAGCAAAATAATGGGCATAGTTTTCTTCAAACTAAAGGGGTGGCGAAAGCCACAAAAACTCTGGGCTAGGCTTATAAATGCCCTTGGGCAGATAGCCTAGTATGAACCTATGAACTTACAATCTCGAAGGGCCAATTTTTCTCAGGGCAAGTAAACACTTGCCAAACATGGGGAAATATGCTTTTTTCCTTACTGTAGTGCGATCCCGGAGTTAGTATACATAGTTAGGTGGGTGTAGGGGCATCCAGGTGGTGGGCTAAATGATTTCTATATAGTCATAGGTTCATAGGTTAGTACTAAGCTAACTGCCCTTGCGAGCCATTTTAAGCCTAGCCAGTTATCCCTTGTGAGACTCAAACCCTGCACCTTCTGTTTGTAAGGCAAACACCTTAACCATTAGGCCACCCTCCCCCTCCACCTCCTGTGTGGTTTACTTGCCCAGAGAAAAATGTGTAAATATTCGTAATTTCCGTTTCGGCAATATGTCGCTTGGTGTTGTGGGATTTGTGATTTAAAGGTAGATCCTATGTATTCACATAAGTACATACACAGACACGTGTGTGCACATGCATGATTGACACAGACAGAAAGGAGAACAGTGCAAATGCTTCTAGAAATCACCTCAACCAGAGTACAGGATAAAATCCCCCCTCCCCAACAGAATAAATGAAACCAACTAGACAAAAGAAAAGAAAACTATCAGGATGCCCCTAAACCACAGCTCAAAATAAATGCTACAGAAACATTTACAGGCAAAAACCTGATGACAGTCTAGGAGCAAACCACTTAAGGAATATGCTAAAAATGCTCACTTTGTTTCTTAGAGAAACAAGACTTCTAAAAAGATGAGGATTATTTACACTTTTCACTCCTCCTAGTACTTTCTTTAAAAATTGACTTTTTGGAAAGAGGAAGCTTTATCATTAAAATCAGTCTGTTTCTCCTTGTTCAATAAATCTGAGAGAATCTTATCTCGTGTGAAACAAACCACACGAGCAGGATAACAGGAAACAGAGCTTTATTCCGGTACCTCGGCCCACTGGCCTTCAAAGGAATAAAACACATTTCACTAGAAACCACATATATACTAGTGCTGCATAGTAATTAAACAATTACATAATTAAATAATTAAATAATTAATGAAGAGAATCAGCAACAGGATATGAATTAAATGAACAAACACCATTTTAGATAACCACTAATAATACACAATATAAAATGACAAGGTTATTAAATGTTTAAATTCACTTCCAAATTTAAGCCTCGAGGTTTTAAAGTATTATATTTCAGAATAAACCTACTCTCTAAATTTAATAGGCTTTGTAAAAAATTGCCTCCTGAATATACATTTGGTTTAGCCAAGGCGCAGAAAAATAATGATTCAACTGACCCATTATGCATCTTATAAAAATGATCAAATATTGGACTATCTATTCTAGCATTGCGTACATCACCAATATGTTCTAGTACACGAATTTTGAGTTGACGTTTAGTCTGACCAATATAATATTTAGGCAAAGGACAATCACAACCTAATATATAAACAACACCACAAGAGCAGCAATTGAATCTATTTTTAGCAAAATATTTCACCCCATTAATATTACTTCCTGATAAATTTCTAACTTTTAAACATATCTTACATTTGCCACATTGAAACATACCAGGTTCTTTAATAGAATCAGGTATAGAGATTGCACTAGACAAGTGCGTAGGTTTCAGTATTTCTTTAAGATTTTGATATCTACCAAAAGAAAAGGAGACAGACCTTGGGAAGAGGTGCCCAAAATCTTCATTATTACATATAATCGGCCACAAAAACTTAACAATGTTACACAAAATCTCTGAAAATAAAGAAAACTTTGTAACGAAAAACAACCTATCATCTATATCCATTACATTATGATTAATGTTCATATCAGATCTATTTCTAGCATAATACCTTTTACCACTATCAAATTTAGAACGATTCTTTCTAATAGAAGTTTCTGAGTAACCTCTCTCCAATAGTCTCTTACAAACAACATCAAATTCCAAACTTAAGAGGCTATTGTCTGAAGTGTGTTCAAAAATTCGTTTGAACTCACCATAAGGAAGCGACTCTATCAAGTGCACAGGATGTGCACTTGATGCATGAAGAAAGTTATTAGAGGCCACCTCCTTCCTGTAAGGTTTGAATTGTACAAACCCTTGATTATCCACATACAATAAAATATCCAGAAATTGAATTTCTAGTTTATTAACCTTGTATGTGAACTCCAAACCAAACTTATTTTTATGTACATCTACCATAAATGCATCAAAGTCTGTAATGTCACCTCTACAGATAAAAATAAGATCATCAATATATCTGTAGTAAGAGACCACCTTATTTTGAAAAAATCCCAAAGTATACAGAAATTCAATCTCAAATATAGACATGAATAGAATTGCATAGGTTGGGGCAAAACTTGCTCCCATTGCAGTGCCATTTACTTGGAGAAATATTTTATTATCAAAACAGAAATAATTGTGACTAAGTGCAAATTCTAGAAGTGAAATTACAAAGGAAGTCCGTGGTCCTTCACCCAAAATTTTCATCACAGCTTCCAGACCCAATTTAGTGCTAATATTCGTGTACAGGGATTTAACATCTACAGTGGCCCAGTATAGACCAGAATCCCACTTGAAATTCTTAACCTTCTCACAATATTGATTTGTATTTATAATGTGAGAAGCGACATATTTCAACTGCTCCTTTAATATACTGTCCAAAAAAATCCCTACAAACTCCAGATAGCCCCCACAACCAGACACTATAGGACGCCCTGGTGGATCTAATGCATTTTTATGTATTTTTGGCAAGGAATAAAACACAGGGTCTTTGGGGTTAGCCACATACAAGCGTTTCACATCTTTGTTGTTCAAAAGACCCAGTCTTTCTCCCCTTACAAGAATTTCCAACAGACAGGCATTAAAGTCTGTAATAGGATTATTTAACAATTCTACATAGACTAGGTCATTACACAATAAATCATAGTTCATTTTTAAATAGTGGCATTTATTCATAATTACCCATTTTCCCCCTTTATCTGCAACACAAAAAGCATAATTTTTAGCAGCTTCCTTCATACAATTCAAAGCATTCCATTCACATTTGCTTAGGTTGAAAGAAAAATACTGCCTCAGAAAACTAACATATTCAGTTTCTACCTTCTTACTAATCACATTTTCAAAAGCCCTTAATACTGCAGAATTCTTGGGTGGAAAAATTTTGCTACGACTAGGTAAAGAAGGTAATGTAAATTTGCCATAACCTGTGTAGAATCGTTCTGACCTAATGTCATTAACAGCATTATCAGCATTGTCAACATTATCAATGGAAAAGCTAATCCCTCTTTGACTGGAATTAATTAAAACATTATCTTCCACAATGTCATAAACAGACATATCCAAAAGAGGGTCAAAAAGAAGAGAAAGTTCATCCAGGTCATCTGCATCAATAGAACTAACAAAACTATTTTCAACATTACCTAAAGAGACATCTAAATTATCTTCTTAATCCCCCACAAAAGTAGCATTAATACAGCTTTTGTTAAAAAACAACTTTAGATATAATTTTTTACAAAAACGCTTGATGTCCAAAAGAATGTCACACAACGCTGGAACCTTAGTAGGCACAAATTTGCTACCCAGGTTCAGCACCGCAATCATCTCCAAAGATAAAGTAAAGTCACTCAAATTCAAGATATTACTTGCATTTTCATCCAAATGATGCACATTTTCATCCAACAAACAGTTCTGGTAGACTCCACAAGCTCGCTAACACATTCTGTGTCTCTAAGAACACTATTCACGTGCTCATTCGTATTTTTGATAACGTTAGCATCATCTACAACAGAACCAGCACCTTCACTCTCACAATGAAAATGAGGGAAAACATGTGCATTCAAATTAACATGAGAGTGACGCTCAGTACCTTTTATTGCGGCCCTTTTGGCGCGATTTTCTTTTCGCCCCTTGCCGAAAGTTCCACCTTCCTTGCTCTTCTTCCTCCGTCAGCAACCCATTATCTTCTGCCAAATCCACGCGCTCAAAGGAAACACTCTTTTTGCTTCCACCAGCAGTATCCAATGACAATACTGAGGAGTTGCGCCCACTACGTGAGCTTCCCTCTGACGCTCTACCTCGGACTGTACCATTAGAACGCTTCCTGCATTCAGAACGACGCTGCCAAAGATATACAGTATTGTTTTTAAAGTCAGCAATGTCTCTATTCAATTTTTTCTTTTTCCTGGCTATAACCTCAAATTCAGCCTTAGAAACAGCAGTATTTATTTCTTTCATGGCCAATGATAAGGAAGAGGAAATAGCTTGGCCATCTGTAAGACTTGCTTCACTTTCTGCTATCTTGGTTTGGAGCAACCCCAAACTTCTCCGATTGCGTTTAATGAGTATATTCAACCAAGTTAAAGTACAATGTAAAGACGCTGCTTGCCATTCGGCTAAAAATTCAGCTTCATCCTCGGCAAATTTATATGCAGGAAGCTTGTCTATCCTCAAACCTCTTGGTGTGATAGACAACTCTACGTACTTTTCCAAGAGACAAATGTCATAAAAAAGAGATGTTTCTCTAATTCTTAATCTTTTCAAATCCTCAAATTTTTTATCATGACCATAGTTACCAGACACAGTCCAAGGATCACACTGAGCCATCTTAAGATCCCTCTCTTTAGCTAAGCTGGCAAATAAAATCCCTTCATTCTCATCATTAATGTTAGCCATCATAATCCAACTCAAAAATGAAGCAAATGTAGAAACCAACAGCAACAAAATTGTGAAACAAACCACGAGCAGGATAACAGGAAACAGAGCTTTATTCCGGTACCTCGGCCCACTGGCCTTCAAAGGAATAAAAAACATTTCACTAGAAACCACATATATACTAGTGCTGCATAGTAATTAAACAATTACATAATTAAATAATTAAATAATTAATGAAGAGAATCAGCAACAGGATATGAATTAAATGAACAAACACCATTTTAGATAACCACTAATAATATACAATATAAAATGACAAGGTTATTAAATGTTTAAATTCACTTCCAAATTTAAGCCTCGAGGTTTTAAAGTATTATATTTCAGAATAAACCTACTCTCTAAATTTAATAGGCTTTGTAAAAAATTGCCTCCTGAATATACATTTGGTTTAGCCAAGGCGCAGAAAAATAATGATTCAACTGACCCATTATGCATCTTATAAAAATGATCAAATATTGGACTATCTATTCTAGCATTGCGTACATCACCAATATGTTCTAGTACACGAATTTTGAGTTGACGTTTAGTCTGACCAATATAATATTTAGGCAAAGGACAATCACAACCTAATATATAAACAACACCACAAGAGCAGCAATTGAATCTATTTTTAGCAAAATATTTCACCCCATTAATATTACTTCCTGATAAATTTCTAACTTTTAAACATATCTTACATTTGCCACATTGAAACATACCAGGTTCACACGTGTGTGCACATGCATGATTGACACAGACAGAAAGGAGAACAGTGCAAATGCTTCTAGAAATCACCTCAACCAGAGTACAGGATAAAATCCCCCCTCCCCAACAGAATAAATGAAACCAACTAGACAAAAGAAAAGAAAACTATCAGGATGCCCCTAAACCACAGCTCAAAATAAATGCTACAGAAACATTTACAGGCAAAAACCTGATGACAGTCTAGGAGCAAACCACTTAAGGAATATGCTAAAAATGCTCACTTTGTTTCTTAGAGAAACAAGACTTCTAAAAAGATGAGGATTATTTACACTTTTCACTCCTCCTAGTACTTTCTTTAAAAATTGACTTTTTGGAAAGAGGAAGCTTTATCATTAAAATCAGTCTGTTTCTCCTTGTTCAATAAATCTGAGAGAATCTTATCTCAAACAATTTATAGAAAATTCAGATGGGTATCCATGACTTTTGATATCCTTATAATAGACCAGGTTTCAGGTAGGTAAGGCACTTCAGAACAACCCTGAAGTTATGCATGATGCCTGCATTTTGCTGTATGTCAAATCAAGCTTACTGGATTTTTTACTGCAACTGTAGAGGAAATACTTTATTTCTAGTCCTGCAATAAGAGATTATAGGTAGTCTTAAATGAAAACTTAAACACACACACACACACACACACACACACACACACACACACACACACACACACACACACACACACACACACACACAGTCAGAGTGGGAAGAAAATTCAGAAATAACTGCTCACCTTTGAGGTTTGGCTACTGGTCTTCTTGTGGTTCTTGTGGGTGGGGGTGGGTTAAACAATGTGCAACACATTCTTCAAATAGCAATAGCATCGCATTAATAGCATCACATTAATTAAACGAAACTTCTTAAAGATACATACCGCATTAAAATAAAAAAAGCACAGTACATTATATCAAGCATTGTTAAGCTCAGTATTCAGACCTCAGAGCAACAGTGTATTACATTACAGAATCCTTTTTGATTCCCACTCATTCCCCTCATGTACCAAATGGACATCGGTCAGATGTAACTCATACACATGTACAGCTAAAACATTTTCAAACTTTTTACTTTTAACATCAGACACATGTTCTCTTAATAGGGGTTTCTCCTTTTTTAGTCTGGCTGATATACCATTTAGGTATGGGATGCAACAAGCTCCATAAATCACTGCGAATAAAGTTATTTTGCGACTTGCCAGTGCACATTTTCAATAACTGGTTGCTCCTCTTTCAAAAATGAGACACTTTCAAATTAGCCATCATGGCATTATCCTGCTGACAATGAGTGTGCTTCAAACAACACAAAGTCAAATTTGCACAAAATAAACTGCCAACTAAAGAAGACAAACTATGAGAAACTGTTGAATGAAATGGATAAACAAGCCCTTTAAAACTTAAGGACCAGCACAAGACAAGTGGGAGAAAACCAGAGAACACTCATAAGCACACCATCATCTTGAAAACCCTGGAAAGGCACTGTCTGATGCAGAAAGGACACCTTCCTTGTTTCCAGTCTTTATTCATTCCAGTGAGAAACAGTCAACTATTTCTAAAAATGTTTCTCCATAATTTTGAATACATTCCTGCCTCCAGTGTAGCCCCAGCCCTAGCCCAACCTATCTTCTTAAGGAGATGTTCACCCTCTCAAAATGTCACCTTAAAGAAAACTAAACCATGATCAAAAGTAAACAAACAGACTCGCCCCAGCCAGGGTAAAGAATCTCAAAGTTTTCAGAAGTAAACCAAGCTACAAGCCTAGATATCTCTCGTACAAACAAGCAAAGCAAGACAACTGGCAAACAGCACAGTTAGGCCATTATAGTTGCATCATTCAATAAACCACCACATAAATATCTGGACGACAGAAGGAAATTTACCTTAAACCACATGGTACATGTAAACAGTACAAAACGTTCGATCAGTAACTACTCAGTGTGCCAGTTCACAATGGAAATATTTGAACATCCTGATGACAGTTTCCTATAAGTACCAGTTCACGCAATATGTGGCACAAACTATGCAGCACAGATATTCCACAAGGCATAAAAATCATTATGATCTTTTAAGGCAGCATTGTTCTCACAGCATAAAAATATTTTCTGGACTTCAAATAAACATGTACAAGTCTGTATATGAAAGCATGCATGTAATGTAGTAACCATTAGCTACCACCTTAAACATTAACACCAGGTGTTTGAAGCAACCATCGCCCAGTCAGCAATCGCATGGTTTCTGCTACTTACATGGGCCCCTGATCCTTGCAGCAGCTTGATACAAGTACCCCCACATCATGCCCAGCTCACAAACACACTGCTCAGCATGTACATTAAACCAACTGCCTCCAACGTGTCAGCAATGCAGCAGATGAAGCTGTATTGCTCCCACCAGGATGGGGGAGCCTACATTAGCCTTTCTTATTCTGCCTGGCTAGCTCACACTAAGCAAACAGTAGATCATTGCTCATCTGGGTTGCAGTGCTACAGTCAGGGCTTTTCTCTCACTGTGCCACAAGGTTAGTAAAATACTTTTTAGACTGACAGAACTGTGCATTTTTCATATTAGAGCAACTTAAGGAGGACACAGTCTTAAAAAAAATTATACTGCAACAGCTGTAATTTCTGCAGTCTAAGGGTGTATGACACACACACACACACACACACACACACACACACACACACACACACACACACACACACACACACACACACACACCTTTATCATTGATTAAGGCTAGACCGATGTTAGTAAATGCTTGTGATGTTATATACAGGACCAAGAGAACAAATGTGCAGGTTATACAATTCTAAAAACAATATAAATTGCAGTCTGAAACTGCTGTACTCATTTCCACACAGGGACAGAAGGAGGTGCAATATTGCTGGGGTTTATGCAGCATGCATTACAATTAAACTGGCAACTTAAAAGATACAGTTTTAGTATCCATTAAATTACTTTACAATTTGACCCTTTATGCTGCCGAGTGCAGTGAACAAAGGAAGGGCTGGGGCAGCTATGCACATCTAATGTCACATAGCAATCCAATGACATCAGGCATAAAGGACAAAAGCCATTCACTATTTACCATTGTACAATGTCCAAGCAGTTTCAAAAAGTTTTGCTGTTGCTGCAAAACTATCTTTTTCTACTTTTTCTTTTGGGTTCACAGAGTGACTAGGAGTTCTGTATGCGTGCAGCACAGACATTTAATAGTTGCCAATGTAACTGTGAAGGTTTACTGCAGCTCACATTTTAACCCAATGATTTTGTGCCCATTAAACTCAATGCCATTCCAGAGCACCTGCCAGAGATCCAATACCCACAGAAAAACAACCAAATCAGGGAATGCCACCCAGTCAATAAAATGTCAACAGCAAACCAATTTTATAGAAAAGATTACCTGCAAGAAAGAATAAAATGTCCAAGTTTTTTTTATTTTTGTATGCACAAACTTTTGGACTTTTTATCTTGCCTTGACGGTCATTCTTTCTACAAAATTTAGAGATCCAAAAATAGGCAATATTCCTATTTAAGACTTTTGGCTTTGATAATGACCTACATAAATATTTTTGGAGAGCAAAGCATACTGAAAGAGCATCTCCCTATGTGATCTTCCATTAAGTCCCATTATTTAAAAATAAAGCAAATTCCTTTTATAATCTGCCCCCTCACATTACTGTAGTATATACTATGGAAACTGCTTGCACAAACGACCCAGTTAAATTGGTCCTCACTTCCCCATTGCAAATGTACACAAACATTTTAAAATGCAGTTCCACACACACTGCTTTGAATCAGAAAACAGTCAAGAATAGTACCAAGTCTGCACTGACAGGAATTGTTTACATAAAAATATTTCGAAAGATATGTTCTTTGTGAAAGCTAGGTCACTTGACCAATTTCACACAGCTCTTCTCTAAACATACTTGCAAGGTGACACTTTCTAAATTAACAGTTGTACGCTAGCAAATGAGTCCTCTTTGAAAAATTGTCAACTAAAAGAAAAAGAAATAAACACAAATTAGATGGTGTGAGCAACTACCCAGTCAAGAAATGAATAGAGAGTAAGTGTCTTACAATAAAACCTAATCATATGCCTCAACACAGAAAACTAAAAACATGGATTTTTTTTTATTTGTTATAAGCGAAAAGTGATTATATGCCAGAAGAGACACAGTTGCTCATCAAGTACATACAGCATATCTCATTCTGACTGTCTATACTGTAGACAAATAAATGGTGATGCAATTATTTTTTGCAAAGGTTCCAGAATACCAAATTCTAAAAATATTTCAGCTGCCGTCACATGAATAGGTAAAATACCCAGTGAAATATCCATAAATAAAATGGCCACCAATACTGAAATGGCATCTGTGACATCCCCACTCTGGGCCAGTAATCAAGGAGCCTGAATCCTCACCACTGACACTGGAGAGGGACATTCACTTGGAATACAAATTAATACACTCAGTACTTCTGGATGCAGACCTCTCTGCATCAAGCACAAATTCCCTTAAGAGCACACAGCGAACACAGTGATCTCTGGGACTGGATTTCTTTATATCGGTCTCCCTCCAGGGCTCCAATAAGGCTCCTCACTAGCACAGCTAGGGTTAAGTCCTCAACCGAGTATCCAAGCCAAGTCCTCCAGCACCCGCTCTGTGATACCAGTGCTTCATGTCCCTGCTCCAAGTAGCGCACACACACAAAAAGCTGGCACAGATTTACCCACTGTGCCCACTTCTGCCCAGCCTATAAGGCAGTTATCACTGCCAGCTATCGAAGGCTCTTGCAAGGGTACTCAATTATACCGAGTGAAATTAATATTAATACAAATGGTAATACTGACCAAACAGCCAGGCTTCAGGAGTGGCCACAGTGTTACCAATAGATACAAGTACTCTCAAATGTAGAAATATTCTCTAAAGGACCAACCACAATGAAAACTTTAAATATATTTAATAATAAAATAACATGTTAGTCCCTCCCTTATTTGAAATCTTACCTCTGTTCCTTGCTGGGCTCCACATTTAACTAACTTAAAATTACTTACAATCACCGTAGTGTCTGTGCTTTTCCCCATGTTTGGCTAGGCAGCCTAAAGTGTTTTGTTTCTTTGTCCCTTAATTCTCTTACCCACCAAGCTATATTTTATATATTTTGCCACTAGGTGGCACTGCTCAACCACATGGTGTAAAGATCACTTATTTTTCTGTTCTCTCCCAAGCAATCCCCCACTCTCATAGCATATTTACCTCACTGGCCTGCTTTGACTTGTGCATTGTTTTATTACCTTTCTCTTCCCTACACTCCCCAGCCTAGACTTACCTCTGCTGTTCCTGTACTTCCCCTAAGCTCCCACGTTTCAGCTACAGCTGGCTGATTGTTTTCCGCCAGCCACCTTCTCTCCAGCTCTTCCCGCTCCGTTCACCCTACGGGCTCACTCCGGCTCCCCTACCTTGCCCCATTTTCCACTCGGCCCCACTACTCCTACATTTATTTCAACTCCAAATCCCTCCCTCTCTCAACCAACCAATCATCTCCACACTGTAACCCCTCCCCTCTCCACCTGCCAATCACAACCATTCCAGCCCTGCCCCAAAGTCCTTATAAGCATCTATTTCTACTCCATCTATACAATCTGCCCTACTCATTTTATACTGCTAATATACACATATACTCCTCTACCATGCCTTGTCTTCTACCTGAAACCATTCTCACCCTATCTATCAGCATTCTATTCTTACTCCCTTTGTGCCACGCTACCTCCTACTCCTACAACCAACTCCACACCTCCTTCCTTTCCTACCCCCCACTCTCATTCTCTTTCCTCATCCCACTAAAACACACTTTCACAATATATCAGCCCCTCTAGTTCAACCCAACCCGCTCCACTACTTCAGGAAAAAAAATTTTCCCCCTTCAATTAAATACTACAAACCTAAACTACTATCTTACTGTCCACAACTATTAAAGACCAAATCAAAAATACTACTACCCTTCCTCAACTACCTCTGCTTAGCAGGGGACATGCACCCAAATCCTGGACCAAACACTTCCTCTAGTCCCAATCTCTCTGTCACAAGCAATAAAACCAACCATAAATACCTCATTCTTCACCATCAATACCCAAAGTCTAAGAAATAAAGTAGCCCACTTTCATGCTTGGCTAAACTACAACCTACCTGACATTGTAGCCATCTCAGAAACCTGGCTAAAACCTCATATTTGTGACACTGAAATCCTCCCTCCTGGATTCTAATCTCTCAGACACGATCACTTAAATAGAAAAGGGGGTGGGGTAGCCTTAATCTACTCTAACCTGCTATCCATCACTCCCTACCCCAATCCTATCCCTCCATTCAACAATGCAGAACTAGTAATAGGCCTACTAAAAATAAATAACCACAAAAGCATTTGTATCATTGCCCTCTACATCCCCCTGGTAATAAAACCACTACTCTTGAAGAAATTCTCCTCTGGACCTCCACCAATATTAAGCTAGAGACCTTCATACTCGGAGATGTAAATATCAATTGGAATAAAATCAACAACTCTAATCCCACCATATCCATCTATCTATTTATATGTACCCAACTAATTAATTCCATTACCAGACCCAACAAAACAAACCCCCCAGGTACCACACTAGACTGGATCCTAGTACCCCATCCTAATAAAGTATTAAACTCTGGCATTATACCTGACCCTATAGACCACCACTTGCCAGCTTTCATACACTGAGCTACCCACTCCTCTCCTCACCTACACCAATATATTCACACACGTAACCTCACACACTTTAACCCCACTACTTTCTCTGACTCCCTAAAACAAACTGGAACCCCCTAAAAACTCTTCCACTAGACAATGCCGTAGAATTTTTAAACTCAACCTTCTTAAACATCCTCAACTCCCTAGCTCCAACAAGAACAAAAAGAGTAAAATCAAGACCGCCCCATGGTTAACCAAAGATACCAAAAAACTTATGCTACAAAGAGATAAATCCTGGAAAACATACCATCAAAACAATCAGCCAGAAACTTTTCTTAGATATAAGCAACTCCACAACCTCACTAAAAAAACAAATCAGAGACAAAAAGTCCTACTATATCAAACTCCAGTCTAACCAATCAAAAAAAACCCAAACATTTCTGGAATTCCATTAATTCTCTTTACAACCCAGGTACCAAAAACAACCCCTGCCCTGACACCAGCAAATCTGATCCTGAAATAGCCTCTCTATTCAACTCCTTCACCAACTCCTTAGCAGAACTAACCAAGACCTTCCCTAATAATAACCCTTCCCCTCAACCTAGCCAATCGTCCTCATCCCCTACACCACCCTCTGCCCCCAATCCTCCTCCAATATTTGAACTTAAACCCATCTCAACCTCCCACATAAACAAATTACTCTCTAAATTAAAACCTTGCTCCAATGCCCCTGACAATATCCCATCTTCCTTCCTAAAAATAGCTGCAGATGGTATCACTCTCCCCATTAGCATCTTGATCAATAAATCCATGCAGGTATCTAATGTGCCCAAATTATGGCTGGCTGCCTTTATTTTTTACCTCTCCATAAAGGAGGCAAAAAGAATAACATCTCTAACTACCGCCCCATAGCTATCCTCTCCCCAATCTCAAAACTTCTGGAAAAATGCATCCACCTTCAGCTTATGCCATTCCTAGCCAATCACCAACTAATCACTCCAACCCAACATGGCTTCCGACCTGGCCATATCAATATCACTGCCCTTCCTCCCTTCTTAGACACAATAAATCTTGCCTGTGACTCTGGAAAAATAGTATCAACAGTTCTACTAGATCTGTCTAAGGCATTCGATACCATCTCCCACACCCATCTCTTGAACCATCTTTCTAACCTTAATCTCTCCCAGAATACCTTATTCTGGTTCTCAAGCTACCTCTCGGACAGGTCTCAAGCTGTGAAATGGGGGAAAGGCACCTCAACCTTCCCTCCTACCCCCACTGGGGTACCCCAGGGATCCATACTCGGTCCAATGCTATTCAACATCTTTATTAATGATTTCCACAAAGCCATACCAAATGCCAAAATTGTACAATATGCAGACGATTCAACTTTAGTCTGCTGCGTCTCTCACCTCTCAGAGCTTCAAACAGTGACCCAAACTGCTTTCTCCACCACTGAAAACTGGATGCTCCAAAACCACCTCTCGCTAAATGCCAATAAATCCAAAATACTATTATTCTCTCCCTCAAAATCTTCCCCTCTTGATAAAAACTCGTTCCAAATTATTAGCCAAAACAACTCTACTATAGAGGTTGTTCCATTCGCTAAACTACTTTGGGTTACTATTGAACACCTAAAATTCGACACTCACATCCAGCAAAACATTAAGAAAACCCATATAAAATTGGTTTGCTATACAGAAACATCCGCTTTCTCTCTCCTTCCACCAGACAAACCCTTGTCACTACCTATCTACTCCCCTTCACTAATGTATGCCGCTCCTCTGCTAACAAATTTATCTGCCTCTCTCCCCTCCAAATTGGAAGTCTGTTATAATAAGATTTCTAAATTTGCAACCAAAGCCAAATTCTCCTCCCATCATTGTACTGCCCTTCATTTGTTAAATTAGCTTGAACTCTCCAAACATCTAGACTATCTCCAAATTACTACAGCTCACAAACTAATTTTTCAACCTACTAAGTGCCCAGCACTAACCAACATCCTTCAACCTTACACCACTCAGAGAACTCGAAGATCTACTCACCAGACCCTAATCACTCACAGTCAGTGATTGACAAACCCAATCGTCCTGCTGGTCAGCTTCTTTGATCATTTTCCTTAGCTAAAAAATGGAATTCTCCTCCTTCCTAAGGACTTGTGAAAACTATGAAAACTTTAAAACTCAACTACATTGCTACCTTTCTTCCAACAGGAAATGCAACTGCACTCTCCCCACCTAACCTAATAATCAATCCACCCCTTAAACTCCTGACTAACTCTGAGTAAAAGCTAACCTAACATAAATGTACATATTGTAAATAACATAATTGTATGTATTATAAATAACCCATCCCACCTTTCTTTCCTTTTTTTCTCACTTTTCCTTCTAAGTCTTTATTCTCCCTCTCAATTAAGTTATCACTGCCATCCTAAATATTTAGGTACTATGTAATCAAATAAGTTATTCCTGTTCTCTAGCATGGAATGAAATTGTAATTGTGTCTTCTTTACTATGATTGTATATGTAACTAAACTATGTAATGCAGAGCTTTTCTCCCCGGGCCTCCACTGAAAATGGGCTCCCTGAGCCCAGTGGACCTCCCCTGTCATCAAACTGGAAATAAATATGTCACCAAAAATGGGCATGGGTAGCTACCAGTGATAAGTGAGTTGAGGACCCGGCCTACTCTGACCCACGCCAGGGACCCGTGCCAATGGTGGGAGGGGTATATGTGCCCCTTTTGGCCAGTGCATGCCCGCCATAAAGCCCAACAGACCTGGGTCAGTAGTTGCCCAGCCTGGGTTACCTTGGATAGCTCTGTTGAGTGAAAGCTGGGCATAAAACCAACCAACTTGCCAAACCTGAACTGAGAATTGCTATGCTTAATGTAGGTTCACTGAGAGGATGCAGCTTGGAAGTGGATGACATGAAACGGAGGAGGCTGGACATACTATGTATCCAGGAGACGAGATGGAAGGGCAGTGCAGCAAAGCCACTTGGCTTAGGATCCAGAGTCTCCTACTCAGGTGGAGGGTAGGCTAGAAATGGTATAGGAATTGTGGTGAGAGAGGCTTCAGAAGGCAGTAAGGAATATCATCAGAATTAATGACAGACTTGTGGCAGTCAGACTACAGTGCAATGACAGGGCAGTATTCATAATCTCAGCCTATGCCCCACAGCAGGGTTGTGATAGTGAGGAAAAGACTGCATTAAGACAGCAGTTGCAGGACCTACTAGATAAAGCAGAACAACATGAATTAGTGTTGATAATGGGTGACTTGAATGCACATATCAGGACCGACAGAACAGGATATGAGGAATGCCTGGGTCCACATGGGTGGAGCAACAGGAATAAAGAAGGAGATAGTAGCCAACACATGGTTCAGAAAGAGAGACAGTCACAAGATCACATACAAGAGTAGTCAACATGCAACACAGGTAGACTTCCTCCTAGTAAGGAAAAGGCACGGTGGCAGAATCCATGACTGCAACGTCATCCCCAGTGAAACAGTTGGCCCACAGCATAAACCACTAGTTGCCACAATCAGCTGCAAGCAGTGGTCAGAGAAGGCTCTAAGGTCAACAGAGACCAGGCTAAAGTCCTGAAAGTTGACTGGAGAGAAAGTACAACAGTTCAAGGAATTACTCAGGGCTATAGCACCCCAAGAAGAGGAGGAAATAGGTGGAGTTGAAGAATGGCAGTGCCTAAAACAGCATGTGTTAGGACTACAGAAAAGATATGTGGCTGAGCCAGGTATGGAAATAAGGTACATAAGGAAAGCTGGTGGTGGAATGCAGAAGTTCAGGAAGTCATCAAAAGAAAAAAGGAGTGCAGGAAGAAGTGGGAGACAGAAAAGACTGACCAGGCTAGGAAGGACTACTGGTTGGTTAACAAAGAAGCCAAGAAAGAAATTGCAATAGAAAAGAATAGGGCATCGGAGGCCCTGTACCAACTTCTGGAAAGTGACTCAGTAAGGGGCGCAAAGAAACTACATCCAGTTGCAAAGCAAAGACAGAAAGATAAAGATAGTCAGACACCCTTCATAAGGGATGCCAGCAACAACCCGCTCACCAGCCCAGAGGACATCAAAGGCAGATGGAAGGAGTATTTCCAGCAGCTTCTGAATGAAGAAAACGCCACAGAAGCTCTACTTCCCCAGAAACACCCTGCAATGACAGAAGAAGAGGAGCCCATCCTATAAGAAGTAAGAACAGCACTAAAAAAGATGGAAGTCAGGGAAAGCAGCAGGCTCAGATGAGGTCACAGTAGATATGATAAAGATGCTGGGTGACATAGGGGAGAAATGACTCCTGAGGGTACTAATAGCAGTGTGGAGAGAAAGGTGTATCCCAGATGACTGGAGAATAAGCACACTTGTGCCAGTGTACAAGAACAAAGGGGACATCCACAACTGTGGGCAGTACAGAGGCATCAAACTCCTATCACACTGCATGAAAGTTCGGGAGAGGGTGATTGACAAATGGATACACAGACAAGTAGAATGTAAGATGGGAGATGATACATAGAGAAGTAGAATGTAAGATGGTAGATGAGCAGTTTGGATTCAGAACAAGATGCAGCACAATTGACCTGATGTTTGCATTGAGACAGATACTTGAGAAGAAGCTAGAAATGAGGAGAGACTCCAACTGGGCATTCCTAGACTTGGAGAAAGCATATGACAAGGTCACAAGAAAGCTGATCTGGGCAGTACTGTGGTGGTTTGAAGCCTCACAAACATTGGTAGAATTAATTCAGGCTCTGTACAAGGACCCAATGACTCAAGTACGAACAGTGTTCAGCCTCAAAGAGGCATTCCCAGTGGCTGTGGGTGTACATCAGGGTTCAGCTCTGAGCCCACTGCTGTTCATACTAGTGATGGACTACATTAGCAAACAGGTTGGAGGGGATGGATCAACAAAGCTGCTGTACGCAGACAATGTGGCAGTACAGGCAGACTCTGAGCTAGAACTTCAGCAAAAGACAGGCGAATGGAATGCAAACCTGAAGGAACATGGGATGAAACTAAGCATATACAAGATGGTGGTAATGGTAGGAAATTAGGGAAATCAGAAGAAGCTGAAAATAGAGATAGAAGGGAAGATAGTGGAACAGCTAAACAGCTTCAATTATCTGGGAGGAGTAGCCGAGGAGATGGGTAGTCTAAATGAAGAGGTCAAAGCTAGAATCAGAAGGGCTGCAGCCAACTGGCATAGAGTATCAAGTGTAGTCTATGACAGAAGAATGCCAAAGAAGCTGAACAGTAAGGTGTACAAGACAGAGTGTGACACTGAATAGAGAGAGTTGGCGACAATTAACATGATACCCCAACCCCATGTAGAAAAATGGGAAAAGGGGGTTGTTGATGATGATTATGATGATGAATAAAATAACATGAAAATACCAACTATTTATTTACAGTAAACACCAGAGAGTTTCAGTCACAGAAAATATTAAAAACAGCACAGCTAGAAAGATTCACACAGTTACAGAAAAACAATACTTAACTATTCTCACTGTAGTTTCCTGACTGATCTAGAGAATTACTGTTCCTAGTTATTTAATACAGCAAGGCAAGAGGAATTAAGTGAGGGACCCTTCTATGTCAGGTTCTAAGAAACAGACTGCCCTGAGACTTCTGTCTTATCTAATATTAAAACATTATTTCTGTACAGAATTACATTACATACATCTGACTTCTGGTTCCCATGTAACCCCCATTGCTAGAAACTGCCAGGATTTAGCATATGCATGTCAAGAATACACACTCAACAGCATTGCTCAAATCCGGTGCAGCTTCTGGAAGTCACAAAACAATTACAAACTTCTACTCCTCTTACAGAGACTAACAATCCATGCTTCTTACAGAAATTGCATCTCTGGCTTCATTCAAAACTGTGAGATAATATCCTATGGCCTAGGCCCAGTAATTTAATTTATTACCATTTTCCAAAGTTAGCTGGAGCAATGCTTAACCTCTTCTCTTCCAGTATCCTCTGTTAACATATACATATTTAATTCAGTTACAACACAGTCAGGACCCAGTGTTGGTACATTTTTAACACAAGCAACTTTACAAATCCATTTTCAAGATAAGCATTTATACAAATCAGTTTGATATTCAAACATAATTATTTACTAAATTCCAGCTAGCTGTGCTGGCATATGTTACACATCCACTGCCCTACTTCTCCTGGCATAGCTGGCAATACCTAAAATTCTCACATCTTTTTATAAAGACGCTAAAATCAAACATATGTACCAGCATGCATTAAACAGTGGGAAAAGTTCTGCAGCAGGACATGTACACATTGCGAACAATTCTGAAACACTATTCTCTGACCAAGTCATGCAATGCCATCTCTATGAAATGTAGACATGAGTGGATCAGTTTATTTCCTCATGGTATGTTGATCTACACAACTACAAATATGTATGCATATATGCAGTAATGCATTCCCACTTGTGTGCAGTCCTACAGGTATGAGGAAAGCACTACTATCAAAGATCAACTGATTCTGGTAAGTTAAAGCCCATTTGTCTTGCTGATATAACTTCTGATTACGCAGAAACTACTTATTACTGAACAGACAATTTATTTTATTTATTTATTTATTGCAGTTGGTTTACCAGGATAGTCCATTGGGCCACAAGGAACCCGTTTTCAATGGAGTCCTGGGGAGAAAAGCTCCAAAAATACATTTTACATACCTACAAACATATATTCACACATACACTCAAAGGTTAACAATAAGGTAAAAAATCAAAAATGTACAGCTAGATACAGTGTGCAAAAAATGTAATAATATTAATTTGTACAGACATATCCATTTATACATAGTAGTTAGGAAAAACTTAGTCACTAGAAAGTTAGAGGAGTGTTATTTTTTATATTTTTTTCCCCCAACAGATTTGTTTTTCAATTGAATTGTACAGGTTACAAGTCACATTAAAGGTGGGAAAAGTTTTGAAATGATTTACTGTGGACTCATTTTTTAAATCACAAAAATCTGGCAAACCAAATAAATATATAAATAAATAAATAAACAGTACTTCCTAGCTTCTCCTGTGCTTGTGTAATTTTTATTTTTTTTTTTTTGAAGGAGAACTAGCTCAAAGGCAAGTTCATTTCAGAGCACATGGTTTTGGAATGACACATTACTTAACTTTTAAACTTCTTCTGGCAAAACCTTCCTTCCCTTACTCATCTCCTCAACCCTCACCTTTCACCTTTCCCCTACAAAACTAAACTAAAACATTCTATAACAATCTCCTCTAGCATCCAATACTCCCATCAACTCACACCCTTGTCCCTTTGAATCCCACTTCACAGCAGCCTCCCATACGTATGTTTTATGCACTTCAGTACTTTCCTTGCTCGCTAATATGTACAATTGTAGTACTAACTTTGAAATTTAGATTTTTTTTTTTACAAATAACTGCATTCTTCACACACACACACACACACACACACACACACACACACACACACACACACACACACACACACACACACCTTTATCAAATAGCTTTGACTGAATGAAAAAAACAGTAGGTAAAATGACTATATACTTTTGACTGGGTTATCGCAGTCAATAAATGAAAATAAATAAATTCATGTCTGCTCTAAGTGAACCAGAGCACTATGCATTCTTTTGGTTTTCCACAGGCAAGTACATAGAGCAACATCATAAACCTAGCCAAAGTGAATCTACAATTAAGCAGAGTCATGGGTTGGAAGTGTCTAGTCCGACCACTAGTTCAAAGGTTGGTTTTCCATCTATAACCAGTGCCCAGAGATCAATAATAGATCCAGGTCACTGGAGGTCTAGCCCACGAAGACAAGGATTGAGTACAGACAGGCAGAACTCGAGAGGTGGATACAGGATCCTCTCCCCCTTCATTCAGTCTCAGCTGTGAGGTCGCTGAAGTACATGGCACAAAGCGCAGGATTCCCCAGGGAAGTGAGTCTTCTGCTTGCCAACAGCCCATTGAAGCACTCCGCCAATATGAACCACCATGAAAAAAATGTAGCAGGGAGTGAAAAAATATAGCACACAGGTACTCCACCAAATGGAAAAGAATCTACACTACAATGAATTAGACTCATAAGGTCACCCTGTAAAGAAGATTTATGTATCTTGCATGTTGTGATATGCTTTGCAAATATACAGCAGATATAAAAAGTGTACACACCCCGGTTAAAATGCCAGATTTTTGTGATTTAAAAAATGAGTCCACAATAAATCATTTCAAAACTTTTCCCACCTTTAATGTGACTTATAACCTGTACAATTCAATTGAAAAACAAATCTGTTGGGGGAAAAAATATAAAAAATAAAAAATGTACAGTAAGCTGGTTGCATAAGTGTGCACACCCTTAAACTAATACTTTGTTGAAGCATCTTTTGATTTAATTACAGCATTCAGTCTTCTTGGGTACAGAACTGACATCAATTAAAGAGACACTGATTAACCTCAACTAAAGTTCAGCTGTCCTAGTAGGATTTTCCTGACATTTACTCAGTTGCCTGCTACAGCAAAAGCCATAGTTCACAAAGAGCTTACAAAGCATCAAAGGGATCTACCATCTATCATTGATAAAAGGTATCAGTCAGGAGAAGGGTACAAAAAAATTTCCACAGCATTGGATATACCATGGAACAGTGAAGCCAGTCATAAAAAAGTGCAGAAAATATGGGACAACAGTGACGTTGCAAAGAACTGGACATCCCTCCAAAACTGATGAGAAGACAAGACAAAAACTGGTCAGGGAGGCTGCTGAGAGAATTACAGCAACACAGAAGGAGCTCCACGAATTTCTGGCAAGTACTGGTTGTGTACTACATGCGACAACAATCTCCCGTATTCTCCATATATCTGGACTATGGGGTAGGGTTGCAAGACGGAAGCCTTTTTTTTACACAGAAAAACATCCAGGCCCATCTAAAATTTGCAAAACAATACATCAAGTCTCCCAAAAGCCTATGGGAAATGTGTTATGGTCTGATGAGACCAAGGCTGAACTTTTTGGCCACAATTCCAAAAGGTATGTTTGGCACAAAAACAACATTGCACGGTGGGGATGGTGTTCTTTTGGTGATGTGAAGCATGGTGCTGGCAGTATCGTGCTTTGGGGTTACTTTTCATCCGCTGGAACTGGGTTTTTAGTCAAGGTAGTGGTAATTATTAACAGTTCCAAAAAACAGTCACTTTTGGCCCAAAACCTTTAGGTGTCTGCTAGAAAGCTGATGATGAGGAATTTTACCTTTCAACACCACAAAATATCCCCAAGCATACATCCAAATCAACAAAAGAACGGCTTCACCAGAAGAAAATTAAAGATTTGGTATGGCCCAGCCAAAACCCAGACCTAAATCCAATAGAAAATCTGTGGGGTGACCTGAAGAGGGCTGTGCACAAGAGATGCCCTCGCAATCTGACAGATTTGGAGCGCTTTTGGGAGAAGAGTGGGCAAATATTGCCAACTCAAGATGTGCCATGCTGATAGACTCCTACCCAAGAAGGCTGAATGCTGTAATTAAATCAAAAGGTGCTTCAACAAAGTATTAGTTTAAGGGTGTGCACACTTATGCAACAAGCTTACTGTATGTTTTTGATTTTTTATATTTTTCCCCTAACAGATTTGTTTGTTTTTCAATTGAATTGTACAGGTTATAGGTCATATTAAAAGGTGGAAAAGTTTTGAAATGATTTATTGTGGTCTCATTTTTTATATCACAAATCCTGGCATTTTAACAGGGGTGTGTACACTTTTTATATCCACTGCTTAAATATTCACTTAATCTGCAAATTTATGCACACTGCTTAAAATATCACATACATGTATACTGCTGGTACACTGTTACAGTGTATGCAATTGTTTTTGCAATAAAAACAATCTGAGGAGCTTTTCTCCCCAGGCCTCCTCCAGAAAGGGGTTTAGCTAAACCCAGTCAGGCTTTCCCAGTAAACAAAGGGAAAATAAATAAATAAGAGTAAGTGAAAGCTATAGAGCAGTGACGTAGATCATCAGCTTTGAAGATGAATCAGCACCATTTCTGTCAGGCTGGTTACAAAAAAATACATTAAAAGTAAATAAATAACAGTCGTAAGCAAAGTTTGACTGATTGAAATTACCAAGTACATGCTCAAAAAGGAATCCAGAACATACAGAAAACTAGAAATAAAAAAAAAACAGTAAAATAAAAATAATGGATCAGGATAAATGTCGGAGGAAACAAACTCAGATGATTTACAATGTCCTGCTTCAGAATGAAAAATACAGTGCTCCTCTTGATTCCACTTAGCCTAAGGACACCCACATACAGTAACACTACCACACACATACACCCACACTTGAAACCACTCTGAAACTGCAGTTTCTAGCTTAATAACAGTATACTGCGCTAAAGCAAAACCAAGAAGGATACCATTACTTGTCATATTTGCCTAATGCTACAAATAAAAATAAGGAAGGTTTGAGTCTCAAACCATTTTAAACTTGTATTTTGCAAACAAGTTAACAGAAATGCATTGTTCATCAGAATATGAATGGCAATTTTGCAGACTCAATCTCAATGTAAAATATTTGATTTAGTATGCATAAACTGGACCAGCACAACACTGATAAAGCTACATGAATAATATCAGACAGTGGTTTGCACATCACCATGGAAACTAGTTCTTCCCATTTTGAGTTCAGTGCACTGTTCTACATCACAGAGTAAGCAGGCACCCCCATATGCACCTATATCAAGGAGCAAAACTGCAGTTAAAACAGACTAGTCGTTTACTGTTTAACAATGACCTAATGGACTGAAGAATGTACAAATTACATGCACCATTTCATAAAATCATCTCAAGAAATAGCAAGTCCATTATGACAAAATCAGAAAAAAACAAAAGAAAAATCTACCAAGGATAGACTTTCCACTGTAAGATTCCTTAAACCTCTTGTAGTAGAGGAAACATGGGATATATGCAAATAACCCTTTAAAAATATCAAGTGTTTCAGCTATATGGCAATTCTGATTGTCCATGACTTTTTCTTAAGTCTACTTATGGACAAATTCAGGCCAATAAAGCCAAACGCCGTTGGCTGTGGACATGCATGTTTCAGTCTTCTTAAGGGATCATGTTAACTTAGTTCGGAAGTCTGTTAGAACAGTATACATTATACCCAATAAACAGTCATTGGCTTCTACTGGATGGCAAAGTGAAAGAAAATCCATAACATAGCTCCATGAGAAAGAACAAGCCAGGAGGAATTCTTGGTCCTGCAAGTTCCAAGTAAAGGGTATGGTGCAATATGAAGTTAGAATTTACATTCTTTAACATGAGAAATTGATCACATGGCCGCCACATTTACACCCTTAATGCCCACCTGACTTTTACTTATAAAGGACATTATGGTGAAACAATCCCATCTTCAACTATGATGTAAAAAAGCAAACAAACTTAAAAAAGATGACCAAATGGCAGTGGAAATGGAAGGCAGGTATGACAGTATAGGAGTTGTTGTTGTGTCTTTCGGCTTTTCCCGGTTAGGGGTCGCCACATTGGAACTCCGGTCCGCTAATGATTGGCAGTAGATTTTTACATGCAGAGTTGCCGGCCCTGACGCACAACCTTCAATGAAGGTATGCCCGTTCACGCACGTCTCCACACAGAAGACGCTCTCGCTGAGAATCGAACAGGACAACGTCTTACTGTGAGGCGACAACGCTACCACAGCACCACCACCGCAGTTATGACAGTATAGGAGTACTTTTCTCAAATGTGTGAAATACAACTGTACTGCTTTAATCTCTAGCCCACAAGCTCAAATGATCTGATATGGGGATTTTTTAAATTTTATTTATCATTTGTTTACCGGGATTGACCGATGGGGCCAGGAGCCCGTTTCCAGTGGAGGTCTGGGGAAAAAAAGCTTCATAACAAATGCTTCTAGATTAACAGATGAATACAGATACAAAATCAACAGCAGTACTATAATGGGAGTCACATAAGTAATAAGGGGGAAAAATCAAAATAGCAACATGTATACTTGGGAAATATAGATATTAATGAGGTTTACATTGACTTTCAGGCTGGGCACTTCTATTATATGCATTTAATAAAGAAAAAAAGAAAAAAAAACAGAAGAGTAAAGATTATTTAAAGCAAGCTGGGGCAGAGAAAGAGAAGTACATGGTCAAGAGGATAGACTTAACAGAGATGCAAACACAAGAGAATTTTAGAGTGATTTAATTATGATGTTCAGATATATATTCATTAACTTCAGAGCAGTGGGTTAGAAGTAGGGAGGGAGTGGGTACGAGGAGTTTGGTATGATCAGCTTGGTGTGGTATAGGAACATAGCCAGTTGTTTGTTAGGTGATCCTTAAGGAACCTTTTGAACTTAGTAGGGTTGACAGTGTGAAGTATATGCCGGGGAATAGAGTTCCAAGTTTTGAATATTTCATAGTTTCAGAGATTCATAGTACAATACTAGGCTATTGGCCTAGCCAAGAATTTCACCCATGTTTCTACAAAGTCAACACCTGTTTTCCCTGCCAGCAGGGACACAGGTGGAATCCCAGGGGTATATTTTCTGTTTCCCATCCAGTCGTCCAGGTTCCTCTTAAAGAGGGCTAGTGAGGTACTCTACTTGACATGGATATGGAGTCTATTTCACAAATGGGAGAGTTGTTGGGACAGAAATCTATCCAGCCAACAAGTTTTATTAATGTCAAAGACCAGGCTGAGGCCTTGTATGCAGGTTGCATGAGTGGAGTTTGACTTACGGATATGCAGCAACTCCATCAAGGCTGAGTCTGAGATGGCCTCGTACGCAAGACACAGGTCGCCTCTGAGCAGTCTGTACAAGACTGAGTAGAGGGACAGGACTTTTAGCCTATCTTTATAGCATAGGTGTTTGAGACCCTGGATTTTCCTGGTCAGGAACCTCTGTGGTCTCTCCAAATGCTGTTTGTGCTTGGCAAGGTACATTTCGAAGGGGGCATTGTACTTGATAATGGGTCTGATAAGGGAGGAGTACAGGGATGTTATGACCTCCTTGCTCCTGGATGAAATATCCTTTCTTATGAAGTGGGACATGTAGAAAGCCATACAAAGGAGGCAATGTGGTGGTCAAAAGTCAAGTTGCTATCAACCTAGGTGCTCAAGTCCCTCACGACTGATTGTGTGCTTAGTACATTGTTATTAATGTGATAATCAGTGGGGATAACATTTTCCCCAAAGGGGATAAGGATGCATTTCTTGGCATTCAGTTTGAGGCCACGGTTCTGGCGCCAGTCATTAGTTTGGGTAAGACACTCTTGGAGGATGTTCACATCACTAGGGGAATTTATGAGTGCCCAGCTTGCAGTCATCTGAAAACTTGGGTCAGCCACAGACCACTGGTTTTGGCTTGCACCTCAGAAAAGTATATCCCAAACAGTAGAGGCCCCAAGATCGATCCTTGGAGTACGCTACTTGTTACGGGTGTACTACTACAGATGGCTTCTCCTATTTTGACTGAATGCGTGCCATCAGTGAAACAGTTAGCTACCCATCTGGCAACATACAGGTTGATGCCTAGCTAGGAGAGTTTATTATGCCTGAGTGGGGAATAGTGTCGAAGGCTTTGGTGAGGTCAAGGTAGGCGGTGTGCACGGTCTTCCCCCTCATCCATGGCGATGGTGACTATTTTGAAGAAGGCAACTAAGTTTAACTGGCATGATTTCACTTTCACAAAACAAAACTGTGTGTGATCAAGCGTTTGGAGGTTGCCAATGTCCTGGTTTATAAAGATCCGTAACAATGCGTTTCATGGCCTTGCAGATCAGGCTAGTCTGACAGGCCTATAATTCGCTGGGTCAATGGATGCTCCACCCTTGTGTAGAGGGAGGATGGTGGCTGTCCTCCATTCTGCTGGGATGAAGCTGGTGCACAGGCTTTGGTTGAATAGGGTGCCTAGTGGTGCCGAGAGCTCTTGCCAGAGTTCATGTAGGACACAGCCAGGGATGTTGTTGGGTCCCATGGAGGCTGTATTTTTTTGCCTTTGAGAGGGCATTAATGACCTGCTCCTTGGTGATGAGGGGAGGGAGGCAGGTGCTGGGGATGTTCTGGTTTACTGATGGGGGGGGGGGACAGGGGGGGGTCAAGTTTTCACTGAACTTGTCTGCCAGCAGGTTGGCTATATCTGCGGCGTTTTTGTATGTGGTAT
The DNA here is from genome assembly GCF_019279795.1 of Protopterus annectens. Classification (NCBI taxonomy): domain Eukaryota; kingdom Metazoa; phylum Chordata; order Ceratodontiformes; family Protopteridae; genus Protopterus; species Protopterus annectens. The sequence continues at coordinate 172,075,503 of NC_056732.1, forward strand.
TCTTGATCACCAGTTCAGAGCAGATTTGGGAGATACCTTGGAGATTGCGGACATATGCGAAGGCAGCTCCATGATTGTCCTTAGTGGATGAGGCCAATTTGGACTCAAAGTTTGCCTTTGAGAATTTCACCAGTGACCTTATTTGCTTATTCACACAAAGTCAAGATTGCTTCCAACTTGGCACCTACTCCTACTTGGTCCTGGACAGCAATTTTTTTTCTTTTTATTATAGAGTCTGTTTATTGCTGCTGTCCACCAGACAGGTTTACACTTCCTTAAGGAAGATGATTTGGTCCTGTCAGGTACTGCCGAGTCCATGCAGCTTTATAGGTGCTCATATAGTATTTTGGTAGACTTGGACATTAGTGCTTGTTCCAAAAGGAATGGTGGCTGTGAATCTGCTTATGCCTGCTGTCAGGAGGTTGTAGTCAGCTTTGAAAAAGGTTTTTTGTTCAACCCTGGCAAAGGGGGGGGGGGTCAGGGAAGATGGTGACTTCAAAAGTGATTGCTTTATGGTCAGATCTTAGCAAGGAGGATGACACCGTAGGGGTGCTACAGTGGCTATTCATGTTGGTTAGTACCAGGTCCAGAATATTTTCACTGTGGGTGTCGACCAGCTGATCCAATGCATTGGCACAGACTAAGTTGGGGAATCTCTGGGCGTTCGTGTTTGGGCTAGAATAGATCTTCCACTCTATGGTTGGGTAGTTAAAGTCACCCAGGATCAGGGTAGAGGACTGAATCTTAATGGAGTCCAGTAAGTCCAGACAGGTGGAGTGGGCCTCCTGAGTCATGGTTGGGGGTCTATAGCTACCTATGATTTGAATAGGTGTTTTGTCAACAGTTAACTGCACTTGGAGTGTCTCCTGTGCATCATACTATTTGACCAGCCTTGTAGGTGTGTATGTCTGATAAATACTGAAACTCCACTGCCTTTGGCTTTGTAGTCCTCCATTTGGGGTCTGAAAGTACGACAGGACAAGTAACCTGGTAAGGCTGGGGTGCTCTCTGTAGCTTTGAACCAGGTTTCAGTGACTGCACAAATGTCAGTAGGGCAAGGAATGCTTGCAATGAGTGCAGTTTCATGTTAAGACTCCTAGTATTTAGCAGCATGACCTTTAAATTTCTTTTAGAAGAATTTTTCACATTGGCAATTTTGTCCTCATGACTTTGCCTAAAAAGGCACTACAGGGAGGCAAGAGCATTTGCCAGTAGCCTGAAGCTCAGGGGAGACAGATGAAGGCCTTCTTTGGCAAAGCATCGTGGTCCATCAATCATGTCCTCCCATGCGGTCAGGTACTGGATGCCACTGGAATGTTACCAGAAACTAAGCCAGTTGTTACAGTCAATCATTTTCGGTTTATACTGAGGGATCATTCTGGGTGACGGTAGGATGCGGCTTAAGGCTAGGGACATACCATGCTCAATCATGTCTCTCGTCATATAGTCCAGAGAGGTACGCCGCAAGTCATTCACATCAACATGGACTATGACCGAGTCATAACAGTATCTGTTGTTGAGACTTGAGTGCGTGAGTGATGTGGCGGATTCTAGCACCTGACAAGCAATTCACCATGACTTTCCACTTGTCGAGCCTGGTGAGGGCACATCTGTATGTCTCACGACACAGTCTCCTAGGACTAGTATGTTGGGTTTGTGGCTGGGCCTTAGAGGCTGTGAGACACAGGCATATGTACTATGTGTGGTGCTTGGTGCAGTCGGTTGTGATGTGCATGTGTACTTTTGCCTCAGAGGTCTGTTTTGTTTAGGTATGTTTTTGTTGAGAATCTCCACATATGTATAAATGTACTGTACAGGTGTGTGTACTGTACAGGTGTGGGTGGTGTTAGAGGTGTAGTGTTTGTGCAGAAAACCATCTCAGTACCAGATGTAGTGGCTTGTGTTTGAGACAGCAAGGATTCTAGGTTCTTAAATGTAATGGCATCTCTCGCATACTGTGTTCTTAGGTGGGAGAAGAAGAGGGTTGTCAGTACATGAGGCAGTTGCTACACTGTCTCAGGATGCCCAAATCAACCAGACTAGCACGAGATTGTCCATCCATGGTTATCAGACTCTGTGGAAGAAAGGTCAAGGATGAGTGGGTACCATCAGAATAGAGAACCTATAGGTGTGACTAGGGCTGGATAAAACCAACACAGTAGTTGCAAGGGAGGAAGTCAGTAACACAGGAGTGCTGGTAAGGGAAAAAATGCAACTGTGATACCTCGCAATGGGTTAAAACAGCGCAGCACCAGTCTGTGATGAGCAAACAAGTGAACACCCTGCAAACACAGGGTTTAGATACCAGAAAAGATGGAAGAGTCTAGAAGCTTGAATTACTACCTAATCCTGCCAGCACTTTCAACCAATCACTCGTGCTAGAGAAGGTCAGGCAGCCCTGTTACTCTCACTAACCGAGAAGACAAGCCCCTACCAACATAAGATGGCTGCCAGAAACACAGGAAACACAACAAGCAAAACAACCAGGCCTGGATACAGCACACCTCTATCCAGACTATGCTAAATAGACTATAAAAAAGAATATTTGTTTGGAGAACACAGCATCCCCATGACTGTTTGCTCTAGTGACCTCAAGTAGCAGTTTATCGGATGATCGGAGGGATATGCTGTTGGAGTACGGGTGGACTAAGTTTGAGTGCAAGGCAATTTTCAAGTTGGTGAAAAAAAGAACCTCTTAGCTGGAATTGGGAATAGACACCCTCGTAGGTGTACAGGCCACTACAGTAATGACTGAATATATTCTTCAATGACTTGAACGTAGTTTATAAATTACTGAAAGGCACGTCTAGGAGGCTACTGATATACAAGCACTGATTGGGGAGTCTGGAGGCTAGAATGACTTGTTTACAGTTCTGTAGTTTAAAGCATCAGGTAGTTGCTTAGTTGAAGAGTTTTGTAGGGCTTAGAATAGCTTAGGGACAGGTAGTTTAACTGTAGGAAAAAAAGAGGAGAGGTATGAGGTGCTAGAGAGAGGACAAATAAAAAACAAAAAACAGTAACAAAGCAGTATGCAAATTGAATTCTGAATTTCCTGCTAATGTAATAAGCACAACTATCTATTTCAGATGAAGACTGTACCATCACTATTTAATTTGTTACCAGGTATGTCAGCTTAAACAAAAGCCCATTCCCGGCAAGAAAATGCTTCCAAGACCCAGAATGTTATTTTGTTACAGCAAAAGGAATGGAGGGTGAGAGGTTTGGTATAGTTAAAATCATTAACACAACAAGTAAAGTTTAGCCATGTCTTCAGCTGGATTTTAGTAAGCCTGCAATATACACGATAAACGCTTTAATGTAGAACACCATTTCCAACACATTCATCAGCTGTACAGTAGTAACAGCTTCCCAGTACAGTTACAGGACTAGAGAAGGTAATGCTGAAAATAATACCTCTGGGATGAATTGAGACACCTAGTGAACTCAATTGCTCAAAAAAAAAAATATGAAACATGTCAATCCCAAAAAGGCCATGCAATGCTTCCTATCACATCTGAGATTTCTTCAGCCTCTCCTCTCCATTCCTTAATTGTGAGATACAGTCACCACAAAACAGCATAATTAGCTGAGCTTTTTCAGTTAACAGACTAATAAAGAAGACATATGCCTTGGAAATGGAAATATCCACTACCTGACAGCAAACTAAGGATCTGCAGATTACTGCTTCATGTGTGGTACTAACAATTCAACAGAATGTAAACAAAAGTGAACATGAAGTACATACTGTACAAGTTAGAGCCACACAAAACACACACACACTCTTGGCTATAACTGCTTACGTCCACAAACATGTATGTATTTGTGCACATATATACGCACAAACACATACACAATACGTGCATGGGTGTGTATGTACCCACCCATACAAGATGCGTGTTAAATACCCACATTATGTCCTATTATTAAGGAAAGGGGAGGAAAAGAAAAGTGAAACAAGAAAAAGCTTTCCTCATTTGCCCTTCCTCTTTACTTAAAGATACATCTGTACTATGTGCTGCCTACATGAGAGGCAGTAGTAAGAGGACTAAACAGAAATAAACATAAAATTAACAAGACATGCAATAAAAAGAAAAGGTAAAGCCAGCTCCATGGTATAAACGGATAATGTACCCAGGCAACAGAAATCCAGTTAGGAGCTCACATTCTAGACGAGCTGGCAGATGAGAAGATTGGAATGATGAAGTAGAGCCTGTTTATCATTGTTAGGGGTAGGGTACGAGGGCATGTTGGAACACATCCAGACTGTCACATTATCCAGTGGAAACCACCAATTGCATACAAGGAAGATATGCACAAAGTAGTTGGGTACATAGAGTGGTGGGTCACACTGAATGCAGGGCATGGCCTCTTGTGAACACCCACTGCACCCTCTTAATAGAATAACTAAGAGACCACTAGAGCTGGTCAGCAATGTGGCAAGGAGCAGAGAAAAAGCATACCTACTAGAACAGAGCTGGTCGTACAGATCTAATGTTATGGTAAGGCCATAACATCCACTTCCATGAAGTCCACCCTAAGCAACTGCAGGACAGAGTCCAACGCACAAATAATTGTGAGTCTTTCCTTGAAGAGTAGGTCTTGTCTGCGGATCTGAGCTCTCTGTGGACATCCACACAATGCAAACAAACGTTACGTACCTACTACAATGTAAGCTCTGCCTGAAGAATTCAGTGTTCATTAACCTTCAAGACTTCGTTATGCAGCCTATACACAGTTCAGCAATAAACCTTTTGCAAGTTGCCTCTGCACTTCCCTCTTAACAGGATGTCCTGCAGACAAAGTTCTCAATGGAGCAAATTGGAGTTATTTGTATAGGATACTGGAATTGCCTGAATTTCTAGCAAAATCATTGCAACTTTAGAAACAAATGTACAATGAATCCTAGGTCAGATTTATAAGAAATACAGAGTTGTCTAGGGAACTTAGAATGTGGTACTACACAGGGCTGTCTACTGTTCCCCAGTCTGTCTGCACTACATTTGGAACCAAAATCAGTAGTTTTATCAGAGATACAGAAGTTATTTTATGCAGATTATTTATTAAGTTTACTTAGAGTTCTGAAGTAAACCATTGTCCTGTTCGATTCTCAGCTAGAGCGTCTTGTGTGGAGACGTGCGTGAATGGGCGTACCTTCGTTGAAGGTTGTGCGTCAGGGGTGGCAACTCTGCACGTAAAACTCTACTGCCAATAATTAGCGGACCGAAGTTCCGCTGTGGCGACCCCTAACCGGGAAAAGCCGAAAGACGCAACAACAACTTGAAGAGTTCTGAAGAAGCCTTGATAACAGTTGTCAAGGTTGTGAACATTTTTGGAAAATTTTCAGGTTATAAAACCCACATTACTACATTTAATTTTTGTCCCCACAGAGGTACTCCAAAGCCAAAATCCTCTCAGGAATAAAAAGGCATTTAAATATTTAGGGATATAACTAGCTAGTACAATTCAACAATCAGTGATGGTTTCCTAAGAGTCAATATGGGATAAATGTAAGAGAGTATATTAGATTTTTAATTCTTTCCAACGAGTGGTCGTGACTAAAATAATGTCCTGCAGGTACTTGAATGTCTTTCAGGTTTTGCTACAGTTTCATAAAATAAAAAGGACTGTAAGTAAGTTTCTATAGAGAAGCAGAAAAACGGTGACCTGGGATAAATTAAATTTATCAAGTCAGGGTAAAACTAGGCGCTACTAAAGTGTACTGCTGAGAATAGTTTGTTTGTTGAATGGAATGAACAACAATTTTCCCTGGATTCAACTGTCAGACAACATTAATTCTGGAGAGTGGAAGCTGAAAAATCTTTACTGGGAGAAAGATTTGACACACAATAAGCAACCTATTCAGGAAGTAGCACATGGTTTGGAATGGTCAATTAAGGCCCAAGAGTTGTGAAATGGAAAAATATATTGGCTCAGATAGACTTTTTAAAACTAGCCTATAGAAAGATTCTACCTCTAAATGATCAGCTGTGCTAGGAACAGCTGATGTAGGATGCCTTAGCCAGGAGTTGGGATTAGTGTATTGAAAAGTTTGGCTTCTAATGGGGTTTTATACATGTTGAATACCCCCTTCTGTAAAAAACTGACAGTCAGCGAGTGCTCTATTAACTTTGATAATGCTGGAGGCCAACAAGACCACTAGAAGGAGACGGATAAAAACTTTCATTATAGAGAAGGTTTTAGAAGACAATGCCAGGATCTTAGAGGCTAGACAAATAAGACCAGAGACGTACAACAGTAAATGGCTTTCTCAACTTCTGGCTATGGAGGAATACAACACACCATAAAAACTCCACAAGCACAGAAAGGACACCAGGAAAGCAGAGTACATGAAGTAGGTAGGATACCTATGGAGAATCCATAGGATATGCCCAACTTAATAAAGGAGAACATATTACAATGGGGTATTACTTCATCAGCCAGCTTAGTTTTATTTATTTTTTAATGAGTTTCAGTGCACTTGCAGGTTATGATCTGTTGTTGTCAATGACAAAGTAAAGTTACTGCAGAAGAAAAAAACTGCTTTCATTTACCTCTGTACATCTTCAGGTAAGAAGGCTTCTGAGAAGATGCCAGAATAGCCACCACCATACTCAAATATCCCTAACCTCTGTCAGTGGAAATGCAGTACACATGCCACTAGTCAGAGGACTCAATAGCTTGGGTGTGCATTATTTGAAGGGCAAGACAGCAGATTCTTATTGACAGACAGCTTCAGAGGACGGTCTTCTTTAAATATCTGTAGGAGTGGGAATCACACTTTGTCTTGGCAAAAATGGAACGAATAAAATGACAACAATTCTGTGAGCCTCTGCTTTCCATATGATCATCATAATCAGACAAAATAATGCATTAAGCAATCACCAAGGCAAGTCATGGACTAATACGTTCCTTCTCTATTAGGTTGAGGGATGAGAAAGAGAAAAAAAAAATAATTCAAGCACATGGTGAAGGTCAGATATGTAGAACAGAAAACAGAAAAGGAATCTCTACTTCAAGAACAATGTCCTGACAAAGACCACACTAAGCGAACATCCATAAGGCGACGATGCCAGACTCAGAGACATTTGGCTACTCTGGGAAATAAGTGGCCACTCCCACATTCTCACCACCCAACATTACAGTAGGCATCTCTTTCTGCCTGGTTTACTGACATACAACAATGTTGTCAAAATGAATAGGTAGAATTGTAGAAGAAAAAACAAACAATCATAGAGCACCAGAAGGATTAGAAAGATTGCTCTCATCTGCACAATGCTGCTGAGCAAGGGTAACTCTTAGGAAGATCACTTTCTTTGGACAGTTTATACACTGAAATGCCACATTCACCATAGGGCACAGGCCATGGCTGAAGGTGTAGTGACTACTAAGGACTGCCCTAAAGAAGACTGCTCAGCTCCAACCATCAAAGCGCATTGCTCTGACAAGCACTGCAAATTCTGATCAACTGTTCCCAGCAATCCCTGTGCTGAGACCACTGGGACTGAAGCAGCCATTACAAGACACGAGTAATCTGAAGTGAGGTACTACAATTACTGTTGCTGCTGTGAGTTCTTGAACTTGAAAGCAAAGATCTGCTGATGTACTTTGCGAGTAGAGATGAAACACAAAACTTACTGAAGCAGGCTCCAATACTGATTTTGGTTCTTATGAATAAGACATCAAGCATAGGAATGAACAATGACTTCAACATATGGATTGCAACTTCTAACCATGGGAATAATCCAAGCATGAGTTCAATGTGGTGGAGGAGACTTGTCCCCACTATGTGGCACTAGCAGCCAGTTATGAAAGTATGACAACATACGGATATCCTGCAGGGCAGATAAGCTGCCATAACTACAGTGAACACCTGGGTGGGAGCAGGCTAATGCGAGACTAAATAGCAGGGTCCAAAACTGGTAGTGACGGTCTCTTATTCTGCTGGATGAATTTCCTGGATGCTCTGGTACTTTTTGTGTATAAGCAAGCAAGCATTCTAAAAGTCAAACCAGCACATCCAGTCTCATCTTGATAGACATGTGAGGATGGATTGCAGCTTGACCAAGTAAAATGACTCTTCTGGGATGAAGGTGTTTAGACTGTCAAAGCCAGCAGTCCTGTCATTTTTGGGACACCAAAAACAATCTGGAATAAAAATATTTTTCTTGTCCTTCCTGGAACTTCTAAGTGACATTTTTTTTTTTTTTTTTTGCAAATGTTGCACCTTCCTCACCTGTATCTTCTGATAGGTTGAGATGTTCAGCAAGGGTAGAGATGGGCCCTTTGATCCAGAGATAAATGGAATGAACTGTCCATTTCTGATTATCTTCCTTATCCACTCTCCTTGGACATTTTGCACCACTGGGAGACATGCAGGTAGAACTACCTTAACTGCCTCTGACAGGACAGAGTTGGGGTAAGAGTCAGAAAACACTGCAATATCCTACTTAGGGGACCACAACATCCTTGGGATTTCTGTAACCCACAACTGTAGGTCCAAGAGATGAAGACTGACCAAATCCAGCTCATTGTACCCTTCACAGATAGTGAAAATAAAATTAACTTAAAATAAAATAAATGAATAAATAAAACAAAGTGAGCAAGTAAGATGAACACTGGGAAAGAAGCATTTGAAAGGGAATGCACTTTCCTCCTTGCCATGTGGACGTTTGCTAATTTCAGGTCCAAACATTAAGTATCCCATAGTTGCATCCATGAATAATCTGCCATGAATAATCTCACAGATGTTATCACTGTGAAAAGTGTACAGTACAGCCAAGAGCGCCAGTACATGGCTAGGCTAGACCCCCCCCTTCTCTTGCAGCTCCCTCTATGGTACTGTACACAGCCCATACAAGGGTGCTAACAATCAAAGATACAAAAGCCTGGCTGAGAAATTTATCTTTTATGGGTTCAACAGGCATGACTCCAAAAATATGTGATGTTTTGTCAAAAAATGTCTTTTAAAAGTAAGGTATTGTATAAGGTAATTCAGCACCCTGAGAAACGGTGCTAAAGATACAGAGGTTCACTTTTCCAACTTATCCAGAGTCCTTGATTTCTTGTCTTTTTGGTCCTTTCTCACACTTTTTGGTGAACCTTCTGTATGCAAATACAACAGCATCAGAGGAGCTGGTTTTCTTGAAGCCACATTCCCTGAGGAACCACTAAATGATGTAGAGACAGTTCTCTGGGGGAACTGTACTGAAACAGAATTGCAAGGCCTATTCTGAACCCACCTCCCCAATGTCAGGTTAACCAAAATTGGGACAGCCGACATCCTTTCCCCCGAAAAACAACAGGGTCTTGCTAGCCTGTACCAGATGGACACAATGCAGGACAATTGGAAGGTTGAATAAGTAGATAAACTAGTTAATGATGGGCCTGAAGAAACCAAAACTGGAGACCAACTAGGGATCAATACTAGAAGACAGCCATGGCTTCAGAGGATGAGGCCACTAACAGTCAACACAAAATAAACCTGAGCCATCAGAGGGGTAAGCTTTGATGCAAGGGATACCTGCAATTGCCTATTCAGCACCAGAGGAACTGAGGATTGGAATCCCAAATCCACAGAAGGAAAGCTTAGGCATAAATAGTGGCATTCCAGCACCTGTACTACTGAACTCAAAGATTCCTGTGGCCCAAACAGTCTAGGAGAGAAATGGGTGATCACATCAGCTCCACCTTCATGCCTCTCATGGGTACAAAAGAAATCTGTCTGCTGAATTTCCACCATAGCCCTGACCATTTCAGCATAGTCAATATCTGGCAGGACAGGAAGCCAACTGACTGGCAGGAAAGGGGGGGGGGGGGTGAAAGCCCCTCAAGTCAGAGTTTCTATTTATAACTTTGAGGATGCCTGTTCTGATGTACAGCTGAATACTACATTTGCAGATGCAGCATCCGCCTCAAGTGGGGAATCCTCCATCACATTTTCTTGAATACCTTTTCTTGTAGAAAAAGGCATGGCTTTAATGTTACTTAACTTGGCATCGTTGGCCTTAATGGCAGACTGTTTAATAGACTTGGTTAATTTAATGAAAATGTTTTCTTAGACATGTGAACAGACTTAGAAGATCCAGGATTCCCTAAAGAAATAGACAAAAATATAACAGGAGGAGGAGGGGCCCCTTTTGTCTGCCTTTAGAATCACTAGAAAAAAAATGGGTGAGGTTTCTCCAGAAACAAGGCTTTACGGATACTTAGCTTTAACCTAAAGCTCTAATAGATAAATACAAAGCAGCTTCCTTGGGTAGTTGCATGAAACTGCACAGATCTTACATGGTTAATTCATGCTGAGAACCTAAACAATAGCGCACTTACGACTGTTGGCATGACTTAACTGTTAGCTGCAGTCAAACTTATCAGCAGTGCAAGTCATGGCAACAAGAGAGCAAAACCCTAAGTAACCAGAGTTTGAAAAAGAAAGTGGTAAAAACGTTCACCCAACAAGTGTCAACAAGAAACTAGAAGGTGGGAAACAGATCCAAGATGCTATCCTCCAAAAAAAGGAAACCAATCTGGTGGTCCCCTGCCATAAACAAACTCTACAACAGAAGGAAGAAACTGTTGCAAAAGAGAGCAAAATCCCATGAGTGGAGGAGCTCCCTGGTCAGCCTCAGTAAGAAGCGGAGATCACTTATAAGATTCTCCAAAGCTAGCTACAAAACCAAACTCGCCACTGATTCTAAGGGCAACCACAAAGCATTCTATAGCTATGTCAAGAATCTCAATGGCAACACCCAGCTCTGCTCTGAGTTACAGCACAACGGCATGAAAATTACAGAGCCAACTGATATTGCCAACATCCTGGCAGACAGGTTAAGTGCTAACTTTACCCCCCTCTCACCCTCTAAATGGCCCAGATCTATACAGGAAGAATGCAGAGTCCCTGTAATCACATCTATGCAGGTAAAAGCTGCACTGTCTAAAACCAAAAACACAGCATCCATGGGACCAGACAGCATCCCAGGCTGTGTTTTACACGAACTTCAGAACGAACTGGCTCCCCACCTAAGCACCATGTTCAATCATAGTCTCATGTCAGGCTTTGTGCCCACTGAATGGCGCACAGCAACAGTTATCCCACTCCAAAAAGGGGGAGCCACCACTAATCCTGGGAACTATTGCCCTATTAGCCTGACGAGCCTGGTCTGCAAGGCCATGGAAATCATAAACAAAGACATTACTAATCTCCAAACTCTGGGCCCCACCCAGTTCGGGTTTGTGAAAGGCAGATCATGCCTTCTGAACCTGATCGACTTCTTTGAGGCAGTCACCAAAGCAGTAGATGAGGGTAAGGTGGTTCACACAGCCTATCTTGACCTCGCCAAGGCTTTCAACACCATCCCCCATTCTGAAATTATAGCTAAATTCACTAAACTAGGTATAAATCCCTACATCACAAGATGGGTTGCCAACTGGCTCACTGACAGGACCCACACTGTAAAAGTTACAGACTCTAAATCTGACTTCAAACTTGTGACAAGTGTAGTACCAAAGGGTTCAGTCCTGGGTCCTCTCCTGTTTGGTATCTACTTCTCTGAAGTATAGGCTAATACAGAAGGCCTCTACCTAACGAAGTTCGCAGATGACTGCAAACTAGGAGCCTTAGTCGAGTCCCCAAATGATGGGAACATCCTACAGAAGGGCCTCGCGTGTCAGAGGCATGGCCTCAAGCTCAATGTAAAACTGCATTGTCATCTCCTTTGGTAAAAACTCTGTACCCATGAACTACCACATAAATGGCAGTCTACTTAATGCCGAATGCGTGATAAGAGACCTTGGGACCCAGGTGGACAGTAGTCTCCTTCGATAATCACATCGCCACAGTAGTCAGGAAATCCTTCTATGCAGCACACCTCATCACAAAAGGGTTCTCATCCAGGAAAAAAAAAAAAAAAAGAGGTAATTGTTCCCCTCTACTCAGCACTCATTAGACCCATGATAGAGTAAAACGCCCCTTTTGGAATGTACCTCACAAGACAACTGCTGCAGCTGGAAAGGCCACAGAAGTACCTCAAAAAGAGGATTACTGGCCTCAAACAGATGCCCTACACTGACCGTCTCAAAAAACTCCTGCTTTACTCTGTAGCATATCGCCTACTCCAAGGAGATTACTGCCTAACATATAAAGCTATGTTAAACCCAGAGCTGTTGGACATGCTACACCCAAAAAAATCCCAATCCCTCCAAGCTACATGCTCTAGGGACCTAAATCTTGTCACCACAATAAACAGGACATGCTGGAGGGATAGATTCCTGTCCCAGAGACTTCCTATACTCTGGAACAAGCTACCCATCTATGTCAAGCAAAGTTCTTCATTAGCCCTCTTCAAGAAAAATCTTGAGTGAATGGGAAATAGGAAATACACCCCGGGGATCACTTCTGTGGCTTTGCTCGATAGGGGCACAGGAAATTAACTTTCTTGGGTGGTGTAAGCCAGGGAACCTTGTTGGCTAGGCTTACTTAGGCCCTTGAGCCGATAGCCTAGCACCTACCTATGAACTTATGAATACCCTAATCAGGAGAACATACATCAATTTTCAACAAAGACGAGAAATTAAAGAAAATAAATGAGCAGAATAGAACAGAGTAGTGAATAAGGCTGCCAACCTGTAATCACAACACATCGACAGAAAAGGAATAAAACTGAACCACTTAAAAGACAAATCAAATGCATTCAGGATTTGCAAAAAATGAGACACATGTACACAAATGACAACATGAGAAATGAAGTGAAAAGGCAGCACGTGAAATTTTTACTCAAAGGAGAGCATGCAGGATGCACAGCACACCATGTCCTAAAGCAGAGGTCTCAAACTCAAATGGCCACTTGTGATGCAAGAGGGGTAGGAAAACCTCAGGCAAGAGGCACAACCTCAAAGACAAAAAGAAATGCAGTTAGTGTAACTAGAAAAGTAGTTTGGTTGCTTCCTCATCTACAATTATGTTGGTTTGAGGGCTGTGAGTTTGTGACCACTGTCCTAAAGCCAGTTAAGTTTCTCCTTCATAGATGAAATGTTTGCATCTGACACAGTAATTAGGAAAGAACGACATGGAGGCTGATGCACTCTAAGTCTGACTCACTGGCCGTTTTACACATAAAGGTTCAGTTTGCAATGGCACACTTTCCTCGTAGACACTTAAATATGGAAGATTACCACATAATGCTCCTAGCTTAGAAACTCTTCTAACTGATGTAAGGACAACTAGGAAGAACATTTTCCATGATAAATATTTAATCTCTGCAGAAGCAGCTAGATGAAAAGGAAGGGTCAGTATCATACAATAATAAACTGACAGACATGATCAGACAGTGGGGCTCAGAAGAGATCCAAACTTTTGACAAGTAGTATATAGAGATAAGTGTACCCACTTAGTCTGGAATGTTTTTTCTAGCATTAGGATTCTTAGCAGAGGCGAGTAGGGTACAATGAATCCCTGGCCATTATTTGAACTAGAGCATCCATGCTGGTAGGGACAAAGAGAGAGAGAGAACCAGAAAGAGAGATAGAGAGAGAGCGAGAAGGAGAGCAAGAGCGAGCGAAACAGAGAGAGAGAGAGAGAGAGAGAGAGAGAGAAACAGAGAAAGAGAAAGGGAGAGAGAGAGAGAGAGAAACAGAGAGAGAAACAGAGAGAGAAACAGAGAGAGAAACAGAGAGAAAGGGAGAGACAGAGAGAAACAGAGAGAGATGGAGAGAAAAACAGAGAGAGTGAAAAAGAGAGAGAGATAGAAAAAGAAAGAGAGAGAGAGAAAGAGAAACGGAGACAGAGAGAAAACAGAGAAAGAGAAAGGGGAGAGAGAGAGAGAGAGAGAGAGACAGAGAGAAACAGAAAGAGAAACAGAGAGAGAGAGAAACACAGAGAGAAGAGAAAGAGAGAAACAGAGACAGAAAACAGAGAAAGGGAGAGACAGAGAGAAACAGAAAGAGAAACAGAGAGAGAGAGAGAGAGAGACAGAGAGAGACAGAGAGAAACAGAGAGAAAGAGAGAGGGAGAGAGAAACAGAGACAAAGAAACAAGAGAGAAAGAGAGAGACAGAGAAAGAGAAACGGAGACAGAGAGAGAAATGGAGACATAGAGAGATAGAGAAAAACAACGAGAGAGAGAAACAGAAAAAGAGAGAGAAACAGAGAGAGAAAAACAGAGAAAGAGAAAGAGAGAAAAACAGAGAAAGAGAGAAAGAGAGAAAACAGAGAGATAAAGAGAGAGATAAAGAGAGAGAAAAAAAGAGAGAGAGAGAAAAACAGAGAGAGAGAGAGACACACACAGAGAGAAGTACAGTTGTGTACCTACCATAAATGTAGATGTTAGAGTGTATTCACTGTTGCAGTCATTACTCTTGGGTTATTCTGCTGGCAGGCTACCCTCAGTTGGCCAGAATTCCAAAAAGTCTAGGTCCGGCGTCGGTTGCTTTCACTTCTTCCCTGACGTCAGTGTGCCAGGGGTATAAAAGATGCAGCCGATGCAATTTTCTTCAGTTTTTCTTGCCCCACATGTCAGATGCTCCAAATAGGTAGGCTGAAAAATATGCCAATAAGAAACGCATGCACAAAAATAACATTTTCTTCATCTACAAGCAAATACACCAAAAAGGTTGTATAGGATAGAGAAGTGCAGATAAGTCCCAGCAAAGAGAAGGGGGATGGTGGGTGAGTAACCTGGGACTGCAACAGTGAATACACTCGAACATCTACATTTATAGTAGGTACACAACTGTACTATGTTCATTGTGTTTCACTGTTGCAGTCATTACTCTTGGGTTGAATCCCAAAGCTGAGGATGGCTGGCTGGGCTAAATAGGATTAGGAGAGGCTATGAGGCCCTGAAGAACTGCAGTGGCGAAAGCCTGCTCTGGACTTAGAGAGGCAAGTGGTAGTGCTTTGTAAAGGTGTGCACTGAACTCAAGTTCCAGCCTCTAAGATTTCTTTGGTTGGTACTCCTCTGAGGAAGGCTGCTGAAGTGGCTGCTGCTCTGGTGGAATGAGGCCTAATGCCTTTAGGCACTGATTTGCCATGTTGAGAATAGCAGAAACTGATGCAATGGCATATTCATTTAAAAATAGTCTGTTTTGAGATAGCCTTTCCTTGTGATCCTGCAGCATATGACACAAAGTTGCTCAGTCTTCCTGAAAGCTTTAGTTCTGTCCAAGTAGAAGCGTAACTGCCTGTGTATGTCCAAAGCAGAATTTTCTCACCCTTGTTCTGTGGATTTGGGTAAAAGGTAGGCAGGTGAATGGTTTGATTGAGGGCCACACTGGACACCACCTTAGGCATAAATGTAGGGTTTGTCCTCAGAGAAACCCTGTCTGGATGAAAAATGATGAAAGATTCCACAGCCATGAGTGCTTGTAACCCCGAGACTCACCTTGCAGAGGTTACAGCTAGGAGCAGAGCTGTTTTCCAGGATAAGAATTTAATATCCGCTGTTGATGCTGGCTCGAAAGGAGTCAGTGTGAGTTTTTCCAAAACACAGTTGAGGTCCCAGGCCGGAATTGGTGCTCTCCTTGGAGGCCTAATGTTTTTGGCCCCTCTAAGGTACTGCCTTATTAAAGGATGAGAAAAGATAGGTGGTTCCGTATTGTAATGTGCCGAAATGGCAGAGGCATAAATCTTAATTGATGAGAAAGAAAGGCCTTTGTTCAGCATCTCAGTTAGGTATTGTAAAATCTGAGGAATATTTGGTACAGACGTGTAATGCCTTGTTCCTGGTTCCAAGCACAGAATCTCTTCCATTTTTCTGCATAAGATTTTCTGGTACTGGGCCTCCTGGCCTCCAAGATAACATCCATAACAGCTTTTTAAAGAGGAG
Organism: Protopterus annectens; assembly: GCF_019279795.1. NCBI lineage: Eukaryota > Metazoa > Chordata > Ceratodontiformes > Protopteridae > Protopterus > Protopterus annectens. The sequence goes on from NC_056732.1 coordinate 172,091,320, forward strand.
TTTTCTGAATGGCTACATTATCCACCATGCTGCCAGATTTAAGGTCCTGAGTTGGCTGTGCAGGATCGGACTGTTTTGCTGGGTCAGCAAGTGAGAAGTTTGAGGCAATATCCATGCTGGACCTTGAGACAAGCTCTTTAGGATTGGGTACCAGTGCTGGCGTGGCCAGTCTGGTGCAATCAGAATCATTTTTGGCTTCTCTTGTCTGACCTTTAGGAGTACCTTGGGAAGGAGAGGTAGTGGGGGAAAAGCGTATACTGTTAGATCTTTCCAGCTGAATGATAGGGTGCCCACTTTCCATGCTTGCTTGTGGTAAATCCTTGTGCAAAATCTCTGCAATTGACAGTTGTGAGGGGAGGCAAATAGATCTATGTCTGGGCATCCCCATTTCCTTATTATCATGCTGAAGACTTGTGGATCCAGTTTCCATTCGTGGGGCTCCATGAGGTTTCTGCTTAGTTCGTCTGCCAGAGTATTTGTTTTTCCTGGCAGGAATTGTGCTTGCAGGCGAACTTGAAAAGCCAATGCTGTGTCCCATAAGATCATTGCTCGTCTGCAGAGGGGGTAGGAATGAGTACCTACCTGCTTGTTTATGTACCACATGACCGTAGTGTTGTCTGTCTTTATCAGTAATTGTCCTGGATGAAGCAGGTCCTTGAAAGCTGTCAGGGCATTTTGAACAGCTAGCATCTCTTTTTGATTGATGTGAAGATGCATCTGTTTGCAGGCCCATCC